>NW_026705551.1:307504-615008 GCF_029867415.1 Vicia villosa | reverse complement strand
GACTGAACTCCTTGTATGCCATACATGACTATACCCTCCACCTAATTCTTATGTGTACTTAATCCGGGTTAGGATTTGTCCATAATGTATCACTTGTAACAGAATCACACCAGTAACAGGACCAAGGAACCACACATGTAACAAGAATAAAAACATAACAAATAGAAATAACCCTTTCTTTGGAAACAATAAAAAGATGGTCCCCAGTGAAGTCGCCATTTTTCTGTCGCGGGCGAAAAACCGTTTTTTGTTCCTCTTTTTTGTGGATGAGACACCTGATGCCTTCTTTGGGCTCGAGTGCTCAAAAAATGATTTTTCTTTGTTTCGACCAAACTTTTTATTATTTCCAAAGTAGGAAAAGGAAAAAAGCTGCAATAACCTAAAAAGTGGGGGAGAGATCTCGGGTAAGAGGGTTGGTTATACGAAGGGAAGGTATTAGCACCCAACGTATCTATAGTACTCTATAGGTTTCTTTGTTATGTTTTATTCCATTCTTGTTGTGGCGAAGGTTTTTGTGAAATAGGTGGGACCTAAGGTGTTTGTTTGATTATGCTCGCAAAGATCATCGCGATCCTCTGCATACATATCCCTTAGAGGGAATCAGAGCATCTGTAGCTCGGGGTCTACGGGTGCTAAGGTTTGAATGGTTTTTTTTGTTTTGTTTTGCTCGCCAAGGATCGACCTTGTGCCTACGTATTCTCAAAGGGATGTTGAGAAAGTCAGAGCAATCGTAGTTCCCACTTATGCTAGTGGAAGCAAAGGAAAATAGACAAATGTCGTCTAAATGCTAGATGTATCTAATCTATATCATCACATACATCTGTTTGATTTTGTTTGAAAATCTTTTCATTATAAGCCCGGGGCCATGCCACTTAGGGTGCTTAGAATGATAAAGATGTTTTTGTTTGTTTAACCAGCCTTGTGGCAAAAGTTTCAATGAAGTCAGCCTTGTGACAAAAACTTTGATTAATCAGCCAGCCTTGTGGCAAAAGTTTCAATGAAGTCAGCCTTGTGACAAAAACTTTGATTAATCATCCAGTACGGTGGTAAAACAGTTTGATTAATTAGCCAGCCTTGTGGCAAAAAAGTTTGATTGATTGATTGATTGATTGTTTGTGATGATATAAAAGAGATACTCCTAGCATAGAGATGAAAAATGTCTAATCTCCTAGGGTATTTTGTTTTGGATATTGGGGATGCTTATAAGAAGCCCGTGGGTCCTTGTACGAAGCCCAAGAGGAGGCTATCCGAGGGTCCTTGCATTGTAAGCCCAAGAGGAGGCTATGGGAGGGACAATCCGGGGTCCTTGCATTGTAAGCCCAAGAGGAGGCTATGGGAGGGTCACTCGTTTGTACAAAGCCCAAGGGGAGGCATGGTATAGCTGGTCTGAGCTCTTAGAGCGATTTCACCGGGAAACCATACTCTATGTCCTAACCTAAACTAGTGGAGATTCTTTGCACGAAGCCCAATAGGAGGCTATGGGGAACCTAGTGTTATACTAAGTTGAACAAGCACACATATCACATATATGAACAAACATGAATAAGTATGAACAAATATGAACAAACATGAACAATTATATATATGACAAAGTGTGTGTATATAATGGAGTTTATGAAGGAAATATACCTGTAAGCATGATCCATTTGTATACACAGGGGCTCGGGACTTACATTCGGGGAGAGGTCCACTTGAGTTTATTCAAAGCTATGTAAACAGGTTTTTTACAAAGGGCTTGGGACTTATACCTACATGGAGGCCCATGGTATATTTTTGGGAAAATTTAAAGAAAAACCTTCATTTTTGGTTTGTTATTCAAAGTTAAAAAACACATTGATTGAGATATGTACAAAAGGCGTACAATGAAATACCTAATTTCATGTACTTGAGTGGGTATGTACGAAAGGGCTTGGGACTTATACCTACATGGAGGCCCGTGTTTTATTTATAAAACATGGTTGACTGTTTATTTACAGACGCGTTGTTTGAAAAACGGTTTGAAGATTTGTTTTGAAAGAGTTTTCTGTACAAAGAAAAACTGTATAAAGAAAAGGAAAGGGACTTATACTCTCTAATATTCGAGAGGCCCATGTTTTATTTCCATAAAACATGGTGGATGGTTTAAAAAAGAGTTGAAAGATTTGTTTGTTAAAAAAAACTGTTTGGAAGTTTATTTGGAAAAAAGTTTTCTGTTAAAACAAAAACTGTACAAAGAAAGACGAAAGGGACTTATACTCTCTAATATTCGAGAGGCCCCACATCGTTTTGAAAATCAATTGATCAATTAAAAGGATTTAATCAAAAAGAAGTGGTTTATTGTTTTTGAAAAGAATTGTGATCGCTCGTTTTTAAAACGATTTAAATTTTGAAAGAAATCAATTTAATCAAGATAAACAAGAAGATTGTCTTCAAATAACATTTAGATGATTAGGGTTTGCTTCAAAAAATATTTACAAGTGATTAAATTTGAAAATCAAATGAAAAATAATATTTAAAAGTATTAAAATTACTTAAAAACAAGTCATTTTAAAACCAATTAAAAATGTATCAAATAAATATTTTTTTGTGATTTTTTTTAACATTGTCAAAATATGTATATTAAATAAAGAGTGTAAAAAAAATGAAGTGAAAATAATGAATTTTGATTGGTTAAATGAATGGTTAAAGTTGTGAAGAAAATGAAGAAAAATAGTGTTTAAAAAAATGTTTTGGTCCTTAAGGGTGTTGAACCCATGACCTTACGCTCACCACTCAAAAGCATAACCAACTGGACCACGCGCGTGGTCTGATTACCAAAGGCATTGCATTCATTATATTTTGAATCAAATTTCCAAATTCAGTTTCAAAAATATGGCGCCAAGAACATGAATCCCATTTGAATTTGAAAATTCTGAAAACTGGATTGTTTTGATCAAGTGAATAGCCTATCTTGCTCGATTTTGGACGAGGAACATGATGGTACCATTTAATTCCATTTATTTTCACTCTAAGATCATTAATTTTCTGATGAACACGAAGAACCCTAATATGACAAATCATTGTGAAATCGTGTATGATCATGATATGATGCAATTGATTGAGGGTTAATGATCCTCATAGGTGCAGAAACAAGATGGTATGCTCATATTTCATTTATGATGCATGTATGATGGAGTTTGAAGTTCATGAGCACTTACCTCAAAAACGGCCAAACTGGAAATTGAAATCGTGCCTGGAGGTGTTACAGATGTTGTTTCTTGATCTGGACAGCATCAATGGACCCTATGGAACATGTTTGAATGCTTGGAACAGTTTGAATTCACTTGAGTAAGGCCATGGAACCTGAACTGCAGTTGCTTGGAGTGAGAATCGAATTTGATGATGGAGGTGTTTCAGATCATGGATGATGGTTGGGACAGTTCATATGAAGTATATGGATGGTGTTTAGAAGGTTAGTTTGGACAGATATGAGCTTGAATGAAAATTGGCATGATAAGGCTTAATATATGCAAATATGGAAGTGAGGTAGTGATTCTGAGATTTGAGGTGTTTTTGGGTGCATGAGTGATTCAAACACATCCCATATGATGTTTATGGTTTGCTAGAATCATCACTTTGGCCATAGCTTCAAGGATTTGGCGGTTGGGATTTCTACCTCACTTTGAAACATGAAACTTGTAATTCAAGAAAGAAAGAGAAAACCTATGCTTTGTGAGGTTTTGGTGTGATTTTGAATGAGGTAATGACCTCTATTTATAGGGCAAAGTTTCTGAATACAAAGCTCTTGCAAGTTGATCAAGAATGATGACTTGGCTTAAGAGATAAAATGGCATCTTTTGCATTTAATGCATATGGTTAAAAGTAACTAAACCATGGTTATTTTGGCCAAGCTTCTTATCTCTTTCCTATCTGATCTTAAACCAGAAAATATCTCTCAATCATTGCTTTGGTGTGTCATCACTTGAATTATAGGTCATGTAGTCTTGAAACTTAGTGAAAAATGGTGAAAATTCAAGTGAAAATGATCACTAAATGCATAATTCAAAACCATAGCTATGCTCCATATTTTTTCATGCTCTTGGACATTTTGGAAAGCTCATGTTACACACTTCAAAACCCTAGTTGAAAGTTTCTTCAAGATCCTTAAGGAAGTGGGTGAAAAAGATCCATGAACTTTGAGAAAAATGAAGTTTTAAGTGAAGTTTTCAAAAAGTACCAACTTTGAAGCTCCATATCTCTTAAATGGTTGATCTTATGGAAAAAATTTATATGTGTCAAAGTTGTTCATTGGATCAAAATCTACAACTTTCATGTTGGAAGTTTTTTTCAGTTTGTAGGTGAAATTTTGAGAAATTCCCTTTCAAAGTTTGGAAAAAACCATGAAAAACACTTAGAAATTTTTCTAAGTATGAAAAGTCAAACTTTTGACTTTTTGATTCTTGATTGATTTTCTTGATTTTTCTTGATCAAATGACTTCATATATCATATATTGATGATTTAAAACTTCAAAAGTCATGGTTGACCAAAATTCCCCAAAAGTCAATGGTGATCTTGTACAGTTGACTTTTTCAGACGAATCGCGTTTCTGGAGATTTCAAATGAAACAGGCTATCCTCATCAAATGAATGGTATGAATGGATCACATTGAAGCATTAGAGGATATTGAGCCATGGTTTGAGTGGTGGCACCATGTCCTGATTAAAAAGTCAGTTGTTCAGTGAATTAGGTCAAAAAACCCTAATTGTCGACCTGATGAAATTGATGACTGTAGGTCTTGAATTGAGATGCAATTTCCATTGGATATTGTCATAGGGATTATTTGAGGATGATTGAAACCTTTGATTGACTTCCTGAGGATTTTTAGGGTTTCCCAAATGTGATCCCTGATTTCAGTCCCTGATAGTTCAAAAACCCTGATCTGAGGATTTGTCTGATCAATCTTTGTATAGGAGATGTTATGAGCCAATGGATTAGGTCAAAATGATGCACTTAAGGTCTTGAGGTCATGTCCCAAGTCATTAGGTCAAATACTGAGCAAAAGTCAGGAGTATGCTGTCTTCAGTCAAAACCCTAATTCAGTCGATTCAAAGCTGTTGAGTTTGTTGAAGTGAATCTCTGAGGACCAAATGTTGATTGTTGATGAAGATAGTTCTTTTGAGATGAAGGGAGAACAAAACCCTAATTGATTGTTACTTGTACTGATGAGTGATTTCCAGATTAAACCCTGCTGAGTCACAAGTAACAAACACAAGCTATGCAGTTTGTTAGAGATGCAAATGATGCATATGCAAATGATATGAGGTGGTATCTTAGGTCAAAAATTGGGGTATGACAGTTACTTGTACTGATGAGTGATTTCCTGATTAAATCCTGCTGAGTCACAAGTAACAAACACAAGCTATGCAGTCTGTTAGAGATGCAAATGATGCATATGTAAATGATATGAGGTGGTATCTTAGGTCAAAAATTGGGGTATGACACCCTGCCATATAGGCGACTTCTGGTTTACCTCCCTGTAATTTTTTTTTTTGTAAAACTGACCTTGCCATTAGAAGATTCTTTCTGTTTTAACCTTGGCAGGAAATGGCACACGCCAATTGCTTATGTGGCATCCTATTTGACATTTTTTTTGTTTTTCATTTTTTTATTTCAAATATGTTGATGACATGGCTTTATTATTTTAATTTTGAATTATTTTAAATGACACGTGGATTTTTATTTTTATTTTTTTAAAAAAAAAAATTTTTTTAAAAAAAATTATTTTTTTTAAGTATATTTTTACTTAATGCTTTATTATTTTTGCTTAATGCTTTATTATTTTTACCTACGGATTTTAAAATACCTGCGGATTTACCTACGGATTTTAAAATACTTGCGGATTTACCTGCGGATTTTAAAATACCTGCGAATTTACCTACGGATTTTAAAATACCTGCGGATTTACCTACGGGTTTTAAAATACCTGTGGATTTACCTACGGATTTTCAAAAAAAGAAAAAAAAAAGAATTAAAAAATATATATTTTTTAAAAAAATAATTATTTAAAAAAAAAAGAAAATCCACGCGGAAATAAAAAAAAATCAAAATAAAAAAATATAATTCCACGTCAGCTTAGCTGAAATTAAAAAAAAATAAAAAAGAAAAAAATGCCACTAAGCACGCCACATAGGCTTTGGGCGTGTGCCATTTTCATCCAAGGTCTAAAAAAATAGAATCTTGAAATGGCAAGGTTACTTTTACAAAAAAAAAAATTTACAGGGAGGTAAACCACAAATGACCTATATGGCAGGGGGGGAAAATGGTAATAACCCTTAATAATAATACTAATAAAGTTGGAATGTTACAATTCCGTCTACTACCAACAAGAGATTAAGGGTGATCAAGTCCTCAATTTGTCAATAGATAGTCAACAATCGTATTTAAGTATAAACCTTTGTTACTACATAATAGTATCCTTTTCGAGTTTGCACTCAACTCATTAACAACGTCATAATCCAATAATTTCACTTTGAGTTTTACAACCCTCACAACTACCTTCTCCTTCGATCTCGTCAATAAGATACTAACATCTAAACATATTACCCGGTATGCTTCATACTCACTTAACATTAAACAATTGTTAATGGTTCCCCAACTCTAGAGTTATTAATATACTCGTACATCACCATTCGTCTTGTCCCAACCAAAGTCCTTATCTTCGCAAAAGACCGCAACAACATTCCTAACTCGTAGTTTTTTATCTAATTCCTATAAAATCTTCCATAATGTAGAATATAATTTCACCTATTCGTAGGCTCAAACGGTACATCAATCCGACACTCGAAACTCAAGATACAAATTTTCCAATGCCATACGAAAATGCGAACATCGGCGCCATGCGGCGACACTCTTCTTGGTATCTCCAAAACTTCTCAAATGGTACACTTAATTCTTAAAATTGCTTCTCAACAAACCTTTTAATTACTCATTCAATTCACTCAACTCTGACACTGACGTCCAAGGCGACACCAACGCACAAGTCCGGTCCCAAGGAATAGCGTAACCGCAAGCTTGATCTCTTTCTAACACCATCTTGTTACAAATAATTCTATTACAGCTTATGGAACCATTTTTAAAATAAATCCCATCTTGTTAGCTTTCCGACGCTTCAAACGGGACTCGAATCGAATGTCCAGAATTCAAGTTATGAATTTTTGAAGTTTCACAAAACTTCAGCAATTTCCTGCGTTTTGCTTGCGGAAATTCCAAACCAAAACTCATTTTTATTCAACTTAAACATATTTCAAACAACTGTTAAGATATCTCCTCACTCCTAAACTTTTTATAACTCGAGAGACACATTCTTTCGCCGAAATTCAGTTTCCGAAACACCAAGACAACAATCCTCTTTGCGAACTTGATACTGAACCACATCCAAGAAGCAAAGCTTCTCCCCCACTTTGCTCAAACTAATTTCTGCAATAACTAGAAAGCAACAAGTATCGACAGTGTTTTACACACTTGTCGTGTATAAAGGAATAAAAAAACATTAGACAACTTGGCCGGACGGATCGACCTGTTCTGATACCAATTGTAACGCCCAAGACTGCTTTCGGGATGATCGTCTGACCTCACAAACTAACACGGGTCTATTCAGCATGCTTTGACCTTACTCGCACGCTTTCCAGGAAACTTCTTAGAAGGTCACCCATCCCAGAATTGCTCCAAGTCAAGCACGCTTAACTCTGGAGTTCTTATGGAACGAGCTACCGAAAAGAAGATACATCTTGTTGGTATAGGTAGTACCCAACAATCCTTATAAGCTTTCCTTCAACCATGCAGTCCCATACTTGTATAGCCTTAAGAGCCCTCTCATTCCAATGTGGCGACCAACCTTACTCTCATAGGCCTTAGGTGTTACATGTGGTGCAACCACTTCTCGCCTTCTTCGGCCTCGGGTGTTACATGCCCACCAGCTTCCGCATGGTTCGTCCTTAAATCACATCGTACTGGGAAAGATCTGGCTCTGATACCACTAATGTAACACCTCAATTCTACCCATTGAATAATAATAAAATTAGAGTGCAAAAAATTTAATCATACAAGGGATGTCACATTTGTTAGAACAAGATTTGTTCTTATCAATTATCTTAGTTTTGATGATAACAATAATATGAATTTTGCTTAAGATAATATGGTACTCTAATCCAATGCAATTTCCCTTTCAGGAAATATATATAAAGAGTACGCATAATTCAGCGCTCAGAAGTTGTATCTCAAATGGTTCAGCATGCAACATCAGAACATGGTCTGGCAAGACATCAGAAGATGGTCGAAGCAGAATCAGAACATGGGTCTATGGAAGCATCAGAAGAACATGAGATCAGAAGCACTGAAGATCAGAAGATGGTATCACGCTCAGAAGCACTTCAAGGTCAGAAGATCAGAAGATGCTATGCACCAAGCTGTTTTGACTCTGATGATATTCAAACGTCGTATTCACAAACATCAGATCAGAAGGAAGTACAGGTGGCAGACTACGCTGACTGACAAAAGGAACGTTAAAAGCTACTAAAGGCTACGTCAGTAGACACAGCGTGAACAAGGCTCGAGGTAGTTGACAAAAGCGTATAACATTAAATGCGATGCTGTACGGAACACGCAAAGCATTAAATGCATTCAACGGTCATCTTCTCAACGCCTATAAATATGAAGTTCTGATGAGAAGCAAGGTTAACGATTCTGCACCAAAACAACTTATATCAAACTTGCTGAAACGCTGTTCAAATCTAAACTCAGAATCTTCATCTTCATCAAAGCTCACTACATTGCTGTTGTAATATTTTAGTGAGATTAAGCTTAAACGTTAAGAGAAATATCACAGTTGTGATTATCGCTTTTAAGAAGCATTTGTAAACTCTTGAATAGATTACATTAAGTTGTAAGGAACTAGAGTGATCGTGTGATCAGTATACTCTAGGAAGTCTTAGCAGTTGGCTGAGCAGTTTGTAACTAGAGTGATCGTGTTGATCAGAATACTCTAGGGAAGTCTTAGGAGTGAACTAAGCCTAGAGTGATCGTGTTGATCAGTAGACTCTAGAAAAGTCTTAGAGGGTATCTAAGCAGTTGTTCCTGGAGTGATCAGTGTGTGATCAGAAGACTCTGGAAGACTTAGTTGCGGACTAAGTGGAAAACCATTGTAATCCGTGCGATTAGTGGATTAAATCCTCAGGTTGAGGTAAATCATCTCTGCGGGGGTGGACTGGAGTAGCTTCGTTAACAGCGAACCAGGATAAAAATAATTGTGCAATTTATTTTTATCGTCCAAGATTTAAAGTCACACTTATTCAATCCCCCCCCCTTTCTAAGTGTTTTTCTATCCTTCAATTGGCATCAGAGCGCCGGTTCTAAGGTGCAAGCACTTAACCGTGTTTAGAAAAGATTCAGGAAGAGAAAAACGTTTCATTTAAAAGATGGCTGGTGAAACTCCGACAAATCCACCTGCATCTACATCTGGCTCTGCTGAGCAATACAACGGTAACAATGGTTATACTAGACCGCCGGTATTTGATGGTGAAAACTTTGAATACTGGAAAGATAAACTGGAAAGTTACTTTCTGGGTCTAGATGGTGATCTATGGGATCTTCTAATGGATGGTTACAAACATCCAGTAAATGCCAGTGGCGTGAAGCTGTCAAGGCAAGAAATGAATGATGATCAAAAGAAGCTTTTCAGGAATCATCATAAATGTAGAACTGTTTTGCTGAATGCTATCTCTCATGCTGAGTATGAGAAGATATCTAACAGGGAAACGGCCTATGACATATATGAGTCCTTGAAAATGACTCATGAAGGAAATGCTCAAGTCAAGGAGACTAAAGCTCTAGCCTTAATCCAGAAGTATGAAGCCTTCAAGATGGAGGATGATGAAGACATTGAAAAGATGTTTTCAAGATTTCAAACTCTTACTGCTGGATTGAGAGTTCTTGACAAGGGATACACCAAGGCTGATCACGTAAAGAAGATCATCAGAAGCTTACCCAGAAGATGGGGTCCTATGGTGACTGCATTCAAGATTGCAAAGAATCTGAATGAAGTTTCTCTGGAAGAGCTTATCAGCGCCTTGAGAAGTCATGAAATAGAGCTGGACGCAAATGAGCCTCAAAAGAAAGGTAAGTCTATTGCATTAAAATCAAATATCAAGAAATGCACTAACGCTTTTCAGGCCAGAGAAGAAGATCCTGAAGAATCAGAATTTGAAGAAGAAGATGAACTGTCCCTGATCTCCAGAAGGCTAAATCAACTCTGGAAGACCAAGCAAAGGAAGTTCAGAGGCTTCAGAAGTTCAAGGAAATTTGAACGTGGAGAATCTTCTGATGAAAGAAGATTTGACAAGAAGAAGGTCATGTGCTATGAATGCAATGAGCCTGGACACTACAAGAATGAATGTCCAAATCTTCAGAAGGAAAGTCCCAAGAAAAAGTTTCATAAGAAGAAAGGTCTTATGGCAACCTGGGATGAGTCAGAAGATGATTCAGAAGATGAGCAGGCTAACTGTGCGCTGATGGCGACAGAAGATGACGGATCAGAATCTACATCAGAATCAGATTCTGAAGAGGTATTTTCTGAACTTACTAGAGATGAGTTAGTTTCCGGTCTAACTGAACTTCTGGAACTCAAGTCTCAGATTAGTCTCAAATACAAAAAGCTGAAAAAGCAATTTGAATTTGAAACAAAGAAGCTTGAGTTGGAGAATTCTGAATTAAAAGAAAAACTTTTAAAATTATCCAATAATGTTGGATCTCCTTCTGATTCAGAGAAATCCACTCCTAGTCTAAACCATATTCTGAAAGAATATGATTTAAGTTTCAGGAAGTTCTTATCTAGAAGTATTGGCAGAAGTCAGCTAGCTTCTATGATATATGCCGTATCTGGAAACAAAAGAGTTGGCATTGGTTTTGAGGGTGAAACCCCATACAAACTTGAACCTGTTGATGAAATGAAAATTACATACAAGCCATTGTATGATCAGTTCAAGTATGGCCACTCTCATGATATTAGGCACACTTCACATGCTCAAAATTTTCACATAACACACACCAAGAAGCATGTGACACAACCTAGGAAATATCATGAAACTCACATTAAAAATTATCATGCTGTTCCTCCTATTGCTTATAATGTTAAACCCAAGTTCAATCAGAACTTGAGAAAATCTAACAAGAAAGGACCCAAGAAAATGTGGGTACCTAAGGATAAGATTATTCCTATTGCAGATATCCTTGGCTGCAAGAAGGACAAAGCACAACATGTCATGGTACCTGGACTCTGGATGCTCACGACACATGACAGGAAGAAGGTCTATGTTCCAAGACCTGGTGCTTAAGTCTGGAGGAGAAGTCAAGTTTGGAGGAGATCAGAAGGGCAAGATAATTGGCTCTGGAACTATAAAGTCTGGTAACTCTCCTTCCATTTCTAATGTACTTCTTGTAGAAGGATTAACTCATAACCTCTTATCTATCAGTCAATTGAGTGACAATGGTTATGATATAATCTTTAATCAAAAGTCTTGCAAGGCTGTAAATCAGAAGGATGGCTCAATCCTATTTACAGGCAAGAGGAAGAACAACATTTATAAGACAAATCTGCAAGATCTTATGAGTCAGAAGGTGACCTGTCTTATGTCTGTTTCTGAAGAGCAGTGGGTCTGGCACAGAAGATTAGGTCATGCTAGTTTGAGAAAGATTTCTCAGATTAACAAACTGAATCTGGTCAGAGGACTCCCTAATCTGAAATTCAAATCAGATGCTCTTTGTGAAGCATGTCAGAAGGGCAAGTTCTCCAAACCTGCATTCAAGTCTAAGAATGTTGTTTCTACCTCAAGGCCATTAGAACTCTTGCACATTGATCTGTTTGGACCAGTCAAAACAGCATCTGTCAGAGGAAAGAAATATGGATTAGTCATCGTAGATGATTATAGCCGCTGGACTTGGGTAAAATTCTTAAAACACAAGGATGAGACTCATTCAGTGTTCTTTGATTTCTGCATTCAGATTCAATCTGAAAAAGAGTGTAAAATCATAAAGGTCAGAAGTGATCATGGTGGTGAATTTGAGAACAGATCCTTTGAAGAATTCTTCAAAGAAAATGGTATTGCCCATGATTTCTCTTGTCCTAGAACTCCACAGCAAAATGGGGTTGTAGAGCGAAAGAATAGGACTCTGCAAGAAATGGCCAGAACCATGATCAATGAAACCAATATGGCTAAGCATTTCTGGGCAGAAGCAATAAACACTGCATGCTATATTCAGAATAGAATCTCTATCAGACCTATTCTAAATAAGACTCCTTATGAATTGTGGAAGAATAGAAAGCCCAACATTTCATATTTCCATCCTTTTGGATGTGTATGCTTTATTCTGAACACTAAAGATCATCTTGGTAAGTTTGATTCCAAAGCTCAAAAGTGTTTCCTTCTTGGATATTCTGAACGCTCAAAAGGCTACAGAGTATACAATACTGAAACATTGGTTGTAGAAGAATCAATCAATATCAGGTTTGATGATAAGCTTGGTTCTGAAAAACCAAAGCAGTTTGATAATTTTGCAGATTGTGATATTAATATATCAGAAGTTGTTGAGCCAAGAAGCAACGCATCAGAAGCAGAGCTCCTCAGAAGCAAAGAACCAGAAGATCAAGCATCAGCTTCTCTGGAGGATCTAAGTATTTCTGAAGAACCATCTGTCAGAAGATCATCCAGACTCATCTCTGGTCATTCAGAAGATGTCATTCTTGGAAAGAAGGATGATCCAATCAGAACAAGAGCATTCCTTAAGAACAATGCAGACTGTCAATTAGGTCTTGTATCTTTGATCGAGCCAACTTCTGTTGATCATGCTCTAGAAGATCCAGACTGGATAATTGCTATGCAAGAAGAACTGAATCAGTTTACAAGGAATGATGTTTGGGATCTTGTTCCTAGACCAGATGGATTCAATATAATTGGTACAAAATGGGTCTTCAGAAACAAG
Organism: Vicia villosa; assembly: GCF_029867415.1. Classification (NCBI taxonomy): domain Eukaryota; kingdom Viridiplantae; phylum Streptophyta; class Magnoliopsida; order Fabales; family Fabaceae; genus Vicia; species Vicia villosa. The sequence continues at coordinate 602,017 of NW_026705551.1, read as the reverse complement.
CTCAGTGAGAAAGGTGAAGTGGTAAGAAACAAAGCCAGACTGGTGGCTCAGGGTTATAGTCAGCAAGAAGGGATTGATTATACAGAAACCTTTGCACCAGTGGCCAGGTTAGAATCTATTCGTCTATTAATTTCTTTTGCCACTCAACATAACATCACTCTCTATCAAATGGATGTTAAGAGTGCCTTCTTAAATGGTTATATAGATGAAGAAGTTTATGTCCATCAACCTCCTGGTTTTGAAGACTCTATGTCTCCGAATCATGTGTTTAAACTAAAGAAATCATTATATGGATTGAAGCAAGCTCCCAGAGCTTGGTATGAACGCTTAAGTTCTTTCCTTCTAGATAATGGTTTCACTAGAGGAAAAGTGGACACTACTCTCTTTTGTAAAACCTTTGAAAAGGATATTTTAATTTGTCAAATATATGTAGATGATATTATTTTTGGAACATCTAATGCTACACTTGGAAAGGAGTTTGCTGAGTCTATGCAGGCTGAGTTTGAAATGAGCATGATGGGAGAACTCAAGTATTTCCTTGGAATACAAATAAATCAAACATCAGAAGGAACGTATGTTCACCAAACCAAGTATGTGAAGGAACTTCTGAAGAAGTTTAATCTTCTGGACTGCAAAGAAGCCAAAACTCCTATGCATCCAACATGCATCCTAGGTAAGGATGAGGTAAGTAAGAAGGTAGATCAGAAGTTATACAGAGGTATGATTGGATCTCTTCTATATCTGACTGCTTCTAGACCTGACATTCTGTTCAGTGTTTGTTTGTGTGCTAGATTCCAATCAGATCCTAGAGAATCTCATTTAACTGCTGTTAAGAGAATTCTAAGGTATCTGAAAGGTACTACTAATGTTGGCTTAGTTTACAGAAAATCTAAAGAATACAACTTAGTAGGATTCTGCGATGCTGATTATGCTGGAGACAGAATTGAAAGAAAAAGTACTTCAGGAAGTTGCCAATTTCTTGGAAGTCATTTGATCTCCTGGTACAGCAAGAAGCAAGCAACTATTGCTCTATCAACCACAGAAGCAGAATATGTAGCTGCTGCTGGTTGTAGTACACAGATGCTCTGGATGAAGAGTCAGTTAGAAGATTATCAGATATTTGAGAGTAACATTCCTATATTCTGTGATAATACTTCTGCTATATGTTTATCTAAGAATCCTATTCTTCATTCAAAAGCTAAACATATTGAGATTAAACATCATTTCATAAGGGACTATGTTCAGAAGGGTGTCATATCTTTAAACTTTGTTGATACAGACCATCAATGGGCTGATATCTTTACAAAACCCCTGGCTGAAGATAGGTTTAAGTTCATTCTGAAGAACATCAGTATGGATTTATGCCCAGAATGAGAAGATGAGAAGTTCTCATGTATGAGTATCTTCTGAAATGAATGTGGAACATTTTTTTGTCAGAAGTTCTGATTGAAATCTTTTAGAAATTATGATTCGGTTATTACTAACGTTTCACTGTCTAAGTTGATTCAGAACCTCTTTTAAAGCAAAACAGCTGTTACGTTTTATCTCGGGATGGTAAACCTGTCGTTACTATTCATGGATAAGCGCGCGTGCAGTTGAAGGGACGCCGACCATAGGTAACTGTGCTAGTCACCTCATTTGTCTTTATTATCTCTCCTCACGTCACGTAACATTAAATGCTATTCATCATTCGTTTCATTTTATTTTTTTAAAATACTCTTCAAACTCTTCTCTTTCCCTCTCATCTTTCTCTATCTCCTTGCATTCCTCATCAAGTTTTTCTCTCTCTCTTCCATATCAAACCCTACCTGTTCATTTTTCTGCAAACCCATCATGAACTCTTCATCAAGCCCAGGAAATAATGAAAATGATCAAAACAACAAAAGAAAAGCTGATGAAACATCACCTTCCAAACCCAAAAAGATCAAAATCACCTATGATCCTCTCAAGGTGAATCCATTCGAAGCAATGTTGTCTGGAAACTATTCTAGACGTGTGTTTCATCCTCCTGGTGAAAGCCCTCCATCATCTCCATCTTCCTCCTCATCTTTCGACCTTCAAGACTCAGCTTCCTCTTCATCTATCCCTTCCTCTCCCTTGATCGATTCCGAAGAAATCTCTTCATCTTCACCTGCTGGGAATGCTGTCTCTGGTAAAGATGGTGGAAGATCTGCATCAGAACCAAGTCTCCCTGAAAGCCCGAGAAGCAATCAATGAGGCGTTTCACTCCTTCATGGCATGTTGGCACAGACTTTGTCTTAGCTAGGGTCTTAGGATTTGGTCTTTGTAGTTTCCTTTCCTTGTTGCATCTGTTTTCCTGCATTCCTGTCTTGTAAACCTTTTTGATTATCAATGAAAAAGTTTCTTTGATTTACATTCCAGTGATTCTATTTGTCGTTTTATACATCTGAATCTTTTTAAATTTTCTTTTTGATGTTATGACAAAAAGGCGGAGAAGATAAATGATAAATGATTTGATTAATCTATCAGTTGCTGGGTAAAGGCTCCCACACATTCACTAACAAGAACTGCAAGTTCTATATGGTTTGAGTGTGTTGCAGGTACAGAAGTGAAGTGAATCTTCAGAAGCAAACACAAGAAGCAAAACCATGGAAACTGAAGCAAGCTGAGTGCTGTCAAGCTTCAGAGATCAGAAGCAAGAAAGAAGAATGAATCAGAAGCACTGATAATAGAATTTGAATATCATTGTCTATCATGTTCTGACAAAATTCTATTTGCTCTGATACATATAATGTTATGGCTCTGATACATTATTTGCTCTGATACATTATTTCAGCCTATATGGCTCTGATACATATAATGTGTTCAAACATACATTTTATGTTCTAACTCGTTCATGCTGACTTTTGTCGTTTAGTTTTTGTTCTGTAACATTTCAGGATGTAGAGATGCTCTGATGATGCTCTGGTACATTCAACAATGTTCTGATACAAATCTAGCATGAAGTGATGTTGGTAGACATTCAAAGTTCTGAAGCTATCCGAGGGAAGCAGAAATCAGAAGATGTGAATGTTCTAAAAGATCCAAAGAAATTCAAGTTCTGAAGCTGTCCTGAATGGAAGCAGAAGTCAGAAGCTGTGAATGTTCTGAAGATCAAAGAAATTCAAGTTCTGAAGCTGTCCACGATGGAAGCAGGAATCAGAAGCTGTGAGTGTTCTAAGGATCTAAAGAAATTCAAGTTCTGAAGCTGTCCAATGGAAGCAGAAGTCAGAAGCTATGAATTCTCTGAAGGCAGAAGCTTATATGATCGTCTCTACCGAAATAATCAGGGAAGTCTTTTATCAAAGTTCTTCGAGTATTTATTTCAGGGGGAGATTATTTATCTCAGGGGGAGATTGTTAATCTCAGGGGGAGACATATTCATATGCTTATGCTATAGCTGTGTAATTTGTCTTTTGCCGTCTACTCTTTCTGATCGCAAATTCATATCATTTATATATGTTTTTGTCATCATCAAAAAGGGGGAGATTGTTAGAACAAGATTTGTTCTTATCAATTATCTTAGTTTTGATGATAACAATAATATGAATTTTGCTTAAGATAATATGGTACTCTAATCCAATGCAATTTCCCTTTCAGGAAATATATATAAAGAGTACGCATAATTCAGCGCTCAGAAGTTGTATCTCAAATGGTTCAGCATGCAACATCAGAACATGGTCTGGCAAGACATCAGAAGATGGTCGAAGCAGAATCAGAACATGGGTCTATGGAAGCATCAGAAGAACATGAGATCAGAAGCACTGAAGATCAGAAGATGGTATCACGCTCAGAAGCACTTCAAGGTCAGAAGATCAGAAGATGCTATGCACCAAGCTGTTTTGACTCTGATGATATTCAAACGTCGTATTCACAAACATCAGATCAGAAGGAAGTACAGGTGGCAGACTACGCTGACTGACAAAAGGAACGTTAAAAGCTACTAAAGGCTACGTCAGTAGACACAGCGTGAACAAGGCTCGAGGTAGTTGACAAAAGCGTATAACATTAAATGCGATGCTGTACGGAACACGCAAAGCATTAAATGCATTCAACGGTCATCTTCTCAACGCCTATAAATATGAAGTTCTGATGAGAAGCAAGGTTAACGATTCTGCACCAAAACAACTTATATCAAACTTGCTGAAACGCTGTTCAAATCTAAACTCAGAATCTTCATCTTCATCAAAGCTCACTACATTGCTGTTGTAATATTTTAGTGAGATTAAGCTTAAACGTTAAGAGAAATATCACAGTTGTGATTATCGCTTTTAAGAAGCATTTGTAAACTCTTGAATAGATTACATTAAGTTGTAAGGAACTAGAGTGATCGTGTGATCAGTATACTCTAGGAAGTCTTAGCAGTTGGCTGAGCAGTTTGTAACTAGAGTGATCGTGTTGATCAGAATACTCTAGGGAAGTCTTAGGAGTGAACTAAGCCTAGAGTGATCGTGTTGATCAGTAGACTCTAGAAAAGTCTTAGAGGGTATCTAAGCAGTTGTTCCTGGAGTGATCAGTGTGTGATCAGAAGACTCTGGAAGACTTAGTTGCGGACTAAGTGGAAAACCATTGTAATCCGTGCGATTAGTGGATTAAATCCTCAGGTTGAGGTAAATCATCTCTGCGGGGGTGGACTGGAGTAGCTTCGTTAACAGCGAACCAGGATAAAAATAATTGTGCAATTTATTTTTATCGTCCAAGATTTAAAGTCACACTTATTCAATCCCCCCCCTTTCTAAGTGTTTTTCTATCCTTCAACATTTACTTCTCATAAGCAACATACATTAATCATAATTATGCAGATACATAACACTTAGAACATGGATGAACTTATAGCAACATATTTCAATTAATCAATCATAATTTCTCAACGGTAACAACATCACATATTTTATTCAGTGAAAGCACTTTGCAACTATTAATATTATTCAACTCCAAATCGCTTAACATATTTATTCGACTAGACAACTTCAAAATCAACATGATAATTCATAATTCAACTTAAGATAATAACAACATTTAAACATAACAACAATCGTCCATCCCCCGAATGCTAAATATCAGAGCAAGACCCTCTTGACTTATTATAGAGCAACATGAAGACTTCACAAATTGACTTCAAACTTCCACAGTTATACTTGAGTACTTGCCCATTTTCCATGGTAGGGGAAACATCAGTTGAAGGGGTGAGATATCTAACAATATAATACGGTGCACGATAAATAATATAATAGAAATCAGATCGTATAATTTACCACTTCACAACTTTCAAACAACAATTAAAACAACAAATATAATAACAAATAGCAACGAAAATTATAACAATAGCTATAATAGCAATTAGCAATACCAATTATAATAATCGTTATAATAACCATTACATATCTTTCCAACAATATCTATCACAACAAATCGTTAGCATAATTTCACACTAAGTCATCAATAACGTATTACAACAAAATCATCTATTTAATACAACACTTATCCATCATCACAACAACATCATCAACAACAACTAATCAACTTGAAATGCGACTCATAACAATGCATATGTATGTGGTACCATTTTGAGTAAAACTCCTAACTTGAACATTTGCCATTCAGGCCATCATCATTTTTTACATTTCAGGCCAACTAAAACATTTTCCATTTTCAGGCCTTCGTGTTTGCCATAATTTTCAGGCCGTCGTGTTTGCCATAATTTCCAAGCATGCATTATGCAATGGATGCGACTCAATAAATACAACAATCACATACAACACAACAAAAATCTCATCACGAGGCATACGCCTATATCATTGTTACTACCAATTATTAGAGGTAATCATCATCACAAAAGGCATAAGCCTATATCGTCACTGCAACACTAGCCAAAGGCCTACAACATCATCATCGTATCAAAAGGATAATCATAACGATAATATAATCATAATCACATCACCAACATCACAATATCAACAACGTATTATTATAACAACATAAAAACTATACCAACATCAACATAGAACAATTTTCAACAATAGATTCATCGATAGTAGAACAATTTCAACAATTTCAGAAACAACCACACACCGTAACAATTTTACACAACCACAAACAGAGGCGGTTATACAAACCCAATCCCACATACAATTCATCATAATCACATTATAGATTCAGAACCTCGCCCTTACATTGGATTGTAGATTACTCTATAATTCTATCGATCGAAGCCTTCTAGCCTTAGCTTCTAACCCTTGCCTCTTTTAGTCAGAATCAAAAGCTGAACATTTTCCCAAATATGCAGCAACAGTGCGATGATTATATCTCGCAACTCAGACCTTCTTTTGAAGATCCCAAATGTCAAAAGTTAGATATAGGTGTTGCAAACATACCCTCAAAATTTGGCCATGATCCAACGGTTAACGAATCGGGGATCTTCAATTTAGTGAGACCGCTGCAAGAAAAACGGGAGTGAGTTTCTCTCTTATTTTCTCTTTTCTCTGCAACTTCTCATGACCAATTCCCCAAGACTTTTTCCCTTCTAATGAACCTAATCCACATATTAAACTAATTTCATTAAACCTATTGGGCCTAACATTCTCACCCCACCTCTTACTATCTCTGTCACTTAATTAAGTCCATATAATAAATCTAGTATTTCTTCAATATTATTTCCACAACTTAATCAATTAAGTAATCGACTAATTAATCATAACAGCCCATGTCAACAATTCTCAACACTCCATAAATTCAACAATTAAATTTGAAATAATTTGAAAATATTTAATTAGATAATTAATTAAATACCAGGTGTTACATGTTTTGCATTGTATACTAAAATCATTCAAAAACTCGAAGTACCCGAGCGAGAGAAAAGAGTCTGTGATTATGTACGTATGAAAATACTATTGTTTTCTTTACTTTAAAGTCATTTGCAACTTTATTATTTCCAGTCTTTCGCCATTTACTTTCCTTTACTTTAGTTCTTTACATTTTGTCGAACCTTTATTTCTTATGACTTTACAATTCTTGCAAATCTTTAAGATTTAGCCTTTATACTTTACTTAGTATTTTTGCCCAGTACTTTATAGTCGAAGTCTTATTCTTCATAATCTGATAACACCTAATCCTTTTCATAAAGAAACCTTATTTCCTCAATAAACAAGAACCATGACAATGTATAAAGTAAACTTAGAATTGACTTTAAGACACATGTCATAGGATCAATCTAGTCGATCATGTAAGTTACCAAATCATTCAGTTTGAAAGACTAGTGGTTGTTTGTCAAAAATCACTGGTAAACACTACTTGAAGGTCTTTATTTACATTCTCTAGTAAAAATATCCTTTTTTATAAATTTTTTGAGTATTTTGTTTAGATGAGTTTTGTACTATTGTGGTTACAAACACGTATGATGTCTTGGTAAAAAAAATTTAGGTTTAGTGGGGTTTTTAGTGGTTGAAGTTTTTAACTAACTCAATTAGTATAAATGTATAAGATTATTTAATTTCCTTTATTGGTTAATTTCCTCTGATGTAAGGTTTTTCTTCTTTCAACTAATAAGTTTGATTTTCCTACAAAATGTTTAATTAATTAATTGTGAATTTTTTAAAGTTATTTAAAGGGGGTTTAAAACCCCCCGAAATTCGTCTCTTTTTCTTTATTATTGACTTTAACTGATGTGGCATCACACGTGGCGTGCCACGTAAGCCTCCGTTAGTGGAATCTAACGGGAGGGTCCAAAAATAGGGACGGAAAATATTGTAAGGACCATTTTTTGAAGAAAAATTTGTAGGGACTAAAATTGAAGTATGTCATATTTTTAGGGACCCCTAACATATTTAACCCATAAATAAATAAACATAAGGAAAAGCAAGGATGTCACATCTTCGTAAAACCTCACATAACAATTAATCATGCTCTGTAACATGAGTTGTAAAACATTTAAACATAAATAGCATATTTAATGCTATTAATCAAATTATTTCAAATTTCACAACAGAATAAATATCTCTTAGAAACTACTTCATAAATTAATCATTACCATGAAAAGTAGTTTAAACATCGATAAAATCATCATACTTCGTGTTTATAACTCCGTGATTATAAAAGTAATAAAAATCTTCAAAATATCAAAATGCTCAAGGTTCACAATCAATCGATCTCAATCCCGATTTGACATATAAGAGCAAGACCCACTAGACTCAATGAAACTAAATAGGACACTCCGAAGCTAGCTCTTATGCTTCCTGCACTAAACTTGATCACCTACGTGTTACCCACGTGGAGGCAACACTCAAACAAGAAGGGTGAGTAAATCGCAATCATCATGAAAAGCATAAGTAATAGATATAGTATTTATGGAATAGAAATAACAACATGGCATCAATCACGACATCTATAATGACAAAATTTTTCTTATAGATTAAAATCACATGAGACACTTCAACTTCCTATTCCAAAATGATTCACATTCTTGTTAGACGCTTGACTTACGTATCTAGAGGGGGGTGAATAGAGACTTCAGAGTTTATTGCGGTTTTCTTAAAAGTTTTAGGCGAAAGCGTTTAGGAATTGACTTGCGTCTACTTCGAACCGCTAGGGGAAGGATCGGATATGCTTTAAACACAAAAACCAATTATACTATGAAGATGGAAGTACTTTCAATGAATCAACAAATTATTTAATAAGAGAAATCGTTTAAATGTTTAACATGAATAAGCTTGTTTCCAATGAATTTGATTGATGAAAGTAAGCAATAGGAAATGATCTATACTATGCAGTATGAATAATTTCCAAAGTAAGAAATATATCAAACACGTGGTGTATAATAACCAAATTGAGTTATAGATCAATGTGTGGTGACTTGTGATGTGTTTTCATATTTTATCACACAAGTTTAACACTTTGATTTGTTAATCCATTTGCAATTATAACCAGAAATAAGCACAAGGTAAACGAAAAGATAAATGCGATAGAGAACACGATATTTGTTCAGGCAGTTTGTCGATCGTCCTCGCTACGACTACATCTTCCCCCAATTCCAAACGGGAATTGGGATGTCTTTCATTATTGATTGAAAAACGTTTATACAAGAAGATAACAAAGCAATAACGATAAAACCGATTATGTTGATTCTTTGTATCTTCATCCCCTTGATCTTAAGCAAGATCAAGTGTCTTCCAAGAGCTTGTCGTTGATTCCCTTTCTGCAGTGTTGTGAATTGATCGAACCCTTGTTCTTCAACTTCTACACTCAGCTGAATCGTTGATGAATCCTCTTGACAAAAACCCCCAAAATTCACCACTCTTGGAGAACAAAATCCGCAGATTTTATTCACCAATAACCCCACAAATCTTCACCCACTAGGAACCTTCAATCCCTTTCCATGGACGTTATCAATCTTGATCATAAACCCTCACTACAAGAATTGTTATGTGTAATTGTGTTGGAGTTAAGAAGAAGAGAGAAGGTGTTAGCAAGATAGGCTGAAGACAGAGCAAATTTTCAAACATTTTTGGTGCAGTAGGTCGACCTACTTGATGTCTGGGTCAACCTAAATGGAGCATATTCAAAAGTCAGTTAATTGTTCTTCAGATACAACGACCTGAGGAGGTTGAGGGTCGACCTAAATGATTTTCATTTCATCAGGTCGACCTAGGTGGGTTGCTGAGTCGACCTAAATGAGGCAGACTTGAAAGACAATTTAATTCTCCCGTTTACGTCGACCTGGGTTGAAGGTAGGTCGACCTAAATGAACTAGAATCCTCCATAGAGTTTGTGCAGTGGTCTAGGATAAACTTAAAAGGCCTAAGCCTGGCCTAAGGCCTATCATAGGCTCAGTTTTTAGGCCTGGCCTGGCCTTTTTAAAAGCCTGACCTGGCCTGAAAGCCTATTTAAAAAGCCTTTATTTCATTAAAGTTTTTAATTTATCCATATTACTTAAGAAGCCTTATAGGTCGGCCTATATATGCATATATAAGTGGACCTATTTAGCCTTTGTTATATATATATATATATATATATATATATATATATATATATATATATATATATATATATATATATATATATATATATATATATATATATATATATATATATATATATATATATATATATATATATATATATATATATATATATATATATATATATATATATGGTAGTCTATTTAGCCTTTTTTTCTAATATATATGTCTACATGGACCAACTTATTTAGCATATTTCTAATATATATGAAAATATAGACCGGCCTATAAGGCTTCATAGGCTTTATTAATAGCCTATGCCTGGCCTATTTAATAAAATAGGCTTTTAAAAAAGCCTAAGCCTTGCCTTTTTATTAAATAGGCCTGGCCTGGCCTAGGCCTATGTAGGCTGGGCCGTAGGCCCCTGTAGGCCGGCCTGGCCTATTCCCACCCCTAAGCACAATAAAGTGATACGATGACAAAATAGGCAAAACAAGGTTATAGTCAAGATAACAAAAAAATAAATATAACAAAAGTGAGATGACATGCAATTCTATGAAATGATGTGATGTGATGTAATGTTCTCCTAACGTCTTCCTCTCCCATGGTAACCACCACCTCTTCCTCTTTGAAATCCTTGAGGACGATCCTCTTCGACTTGCTCGAGTAACTCAAGAACACTCCTGTTGAGAATGTTGAAATTTTGACTCAGATTTGGAGGCGAACGTTTCCTCAAACCTGTTTTGTCTTTCGGTAAGATTGAAGGCGAACGTTTCAAAGTCGCTTTTATGTTCTTGAGCTAGTCTCTGCAGATTCTCAAACTGGGTTTGTTGCTCATCATATCGCTTTTGTTGGAGTTGTTGCATGCTTTCAAACTGTAGCTGTTGCGCATCGTACCGTTCTTGTTAGAGAAGTTGCATGTTTTCGAGCATAGTAATGATAACGGACTGATCAGGTTGTTGCGGAGCTGTATATCCCCAAGGGATTTCCTCTTCTTGTTGAGGCATATAGTTCCAATTTGGATTGTCATCTCGAGGAGCATCCTCCATTTCATGATCATCATCAATATTCATATCCAGTTCAGCTTCTTCTTCTTCATTTCCGCCTTTGCACATAATTTAGCCGAATCATCATAGTTGTAGATGATCTTTCCTGTCCCCTTTTGAATTAGGTAATAGGCTTTCTTCATTGGGTCCCAGTGGTATCCCATAAGGGTCAATGTGGTCTATGAGAATTCTTGAGGTGGTTTGATTCTGATGTATGTTAGCCCATCAACGATCAGACCGAAATGATTCACAATTTTCTGGATGATAGATCCATAGCATAGAGCAGTTGTTTTCTACTTGACTTCAAAGAACTTGTTAGCCAGAAAGTGTGGCACTGAACACGAGTCTTGTTTTCAAGCAAATACATTAAAATTACTTCATTCCTTTCAATTCTAGAGTAGCCACCCGACCTTGGTCAAATGATACGAGATATAACCCAATTGAGGAGCCTAGGATTTTTTTGAGATGCCCTGTGATGATTGTTTCATTTGGTTTGTCAAGAACTGTTGGGTCTTTGAGAATTGAGCACTTGTAAGCTATATGATCATAATTCGCAGGAAATGCACCATATGTTATACGTACTTCATCATTTGTCATAGTAAGGCCAAAGATACTCATCCAAACTTGTTTATCAACAAAATGGGAGCGTGAGCCCAGCTTAAACCGAAATGTGCAACCATCGACGTTCTGTAGACCAGCATAGAATGCACGGACTACATCTTCATTATATTTGGTGTCACATTCTAATAGTGGACCAATATTTTTGATGCTCAATTACACTAGTGATTTCCGGAATATTCATTTTGTCGGCTACCTTAGGGTAATATGCATATTGTTTAATGATATTCCTTTTTAGATGAAATTTCTCAAATTCAGCCCTACAATCTGTAAGTATCAGATATGCCTAAGAGGGGGGGGGGAATTAGGTTTTCAAAAATTAATCGGTTTTATGAGAAAGTCTTTTCTGATTTTTGGTTAAGTGTTTGAAGGCTTTTGATGGTTTTTATCTTTTTCTTGGTAATGGTGATGAAAGCGGTAAAAGTGAAAAGATAAAGAACACAACGATATATACTGGTTCCCCTCACAATCCGAGAGTACTCCAGTCCCCTTTCAAACACGAAAGAGATTTCACTATAGTTAGAATTATTGTACAAGCCTATGCCTACTATCTAACCTATAGGGTGATCAAAGGTTCTTAACACCTTTAAAATCAATCAACACTAATGTGGATGAAGAACAATCCTCTTCAAACACACCACTTACTTCCAACAATCCTGGATAGTAAGGAAATAATTTTCTTTGAATTTTTACAAGAGATTTAGATGAAGTTTGTATAGCACTATCAATCTTGGATTGATCTTCTTCTTCAAATAAACAATTCTCAAAATGGATATAAGTGTTCACAATTTATGCATGAAACTTTGAATGAATTTCTCAATGAAAATGTGTATAGAAAGTTTCACTTGAAAGTAAGAATTTGATGAACACTTGGAAATATTGAAAGATGAAGATTTATGAAAGTTATGAATTGTTAATGAAGAAGGTGATTAATGATTATGAAAGATGTAGTATTTATAATGTGCTAAACACCTCTTTGAATGGTTATTTTTCCATGAAGCAGTGCAATGATTAAGTGCTATGAAAACAAATTCGTTTGAATGAAATCATGCAATGGAAAAACACACTGGTTCAGTAGGAACCGGTTCCTGCCTGGGACAACCCGGTTCCTGCTGAACGTTACAGCAGAAAAATTCAAATTTTGAACTGAGGAACCGGTTCCTGCCTAGGGACAACCCGGTTCCCCATAGTAAAACACAGAATGCTGAAAACTGAGAATGCTGGGAACCGGTTCCCCCATAGGGACAACCCGGTTCCTAAAACCTTTATTTTGAATTTTATATATGAAAAAGGTTTTAAATGAGCTTTTTGAAATATGAAACTTGTAGATGATTATGATATGCATGAGAATATATTTTGTGAACAATTATATGTCAAAGTGAGTATTGTTTGTACCTTTGCCGTTTTAGCTCGATCCTTGAATCTTTATTGTTTCTTCAAGACTTTGAAATGATGTGTTTCTTGCTTAAAACTTGAAATACTTTTTGCACATCCTTTTATGAAAGCTTGATGTCCATATTATCTTCATCAAAACAAACTATGCTTGAGAAGCTTGTATTTACATTCTCCCCCTTTTTTATGATGACAACCAAGTCTTGAAAATGTTTTGAAAAAAGTTGTTTTGTGCTTTTGACATTATGTTGAACAATGCAAGACTCCCCCTATGTTAGAGACTCCCCCTAAATCCATGATTCCTTTTTTTTGATTTATGGTGATGAGTTTCTTTTGTTAATGATAACAATGGCCTGCATTTTTTCTTTGAAACAAAACAACACAAAAACAAATGCATATTCTTCTCCCCCTTTGTTATTATCAAAAAGGATGGGGAAAAAGAGAAAGTTGATATGAAATATAAACACAAGGTGAAATATCACAAATATAACACAAATCGAAATACTACAAACATAACACGATTAAACGATACGAAACGTAGTTTTTTACGAGTACAACATAAACATAAATAATCCTAAACATCACGAAACATAAAGGGAACAATGTCTAAAACATAAAGAAAAACCAATAATAAAATAGAGCATAGTAATAAAGAGCACATAATTTAATCACTTTCATCCATTTGCTCTTCATCATCATCATCTTGTTCATCTTCTTCTTCACTTTCTTCCTCTCCCTCATAATGAGCCAAGATCCGCCTTTGAGTCCGTTGAATTTCCCGCATTTGTCTTCTCATAAGGTTATGCTCATAGTTGTTCTCCCGCTTGTTGTTATCAATCAATGTTTGAATGGAGCAAAGTTTGTCAAACATCATCTCCATTGTGTATCCACCTTCGGGAGGTTGAGGGATTTGTGGCACGTCCGGTTCGAAGTCAACTTTGTAGAAACATCTACCTTCACGATCCGTAACAATTCCTGTATTTTTAAGAGCGGTAGCAGTGGTAATAGCACACTCTTGTTCATCCATATTTTTCTTCGGTTCCCTTTGGAGGAGAACACCAGCATTCCGAACAATATGAGAGATGGCCCTTGCATAAGGTAAGCCTCCTTTAAGGGAAGCCATAAGCTGCATGTGGCGCATAATTGAAAGAGCCCAATTGACTTCAATGCCACGTCTTAGAGCAAGCAAAACCATCAACTCAAACTCATTGACCCTGGAATGGTTAGAATTCTTTGGAAATAAAACATAAGCAATGATAAGATGGAGCATCCTATCACTCACCGATAAGCTTGAACCGAACATGTTAAACTTGGTAGCAAGCTGTTGGCGAACTGTGTCGCGTTGAGTTGATCGGCACATATCCACAAAAACATCAATCTTACTATACGGTTGCCAATCCTCCGGAATGTTACCTTGAAGGAGCACTAAACCCTCATATGGAATTCCTAATAGTTTCCCAAACTCTTCAACATCTAAGCAAATCTCTTTTCTTGAAACTTCGGATACCAAAGTGAACTCGTCAAAATCATTGGTCACTATCTTAAGTTTATGGTAAAATTCCCTAACCAAATCCGGGTAATAGTCTCCATGATCACTCACAAAATTTGCAACACCGACATTAGCTAACCTAGCATTTAAATTAAAGCTATGAGTTGGGAAATCATGAAGTTTACCGTACTTAGCCGGAAGGAGTTTCCGACTATGAATGTTGAATGTGAGTCTCCGACTCTTGACAGTTGGTTGGAAATCTTGAGGATCTTCACTTGTCTCTCCAATCTTATTCTTTCCCTTTGCACTTCTTGAAACTTTGGGTGCCATTGTTGAAAGGAGTTGAGAGTTAGGGTTTAAGTTGGGATTTTCAGATTTGGTGAGTGGAGGAGGATTTGAGTGAGATATGTGTAAGAATGGAGGATTATATAAAGTTTTGAGGTAGTGGGTGTTTTAATTTTGAGAGTTATGGTGAGATAGTGGAGCTTTTAATTTGGTTGACAATGGAGGTGGAAGGTTTGAAGAAGATGAAGATGAATGTTGAATGAGAGTGAATGTGAGTAAGTGAGTGGTTGTGAGTGAATGAATGTGTATATTAAAAGATAGAAAGCATTTAAGAGATGTAACAAATAAAATTAAAAAAATAAATAAAAGAGTCAAGTTAACGTTACAGCAAAAGAGAGGAAAGAAAAATCTGGAAAAAAGTACGTGGGAACCGGTTCGTCCCTACATGGGAACCGGTTCCTGAGACACAAAAAAACAACGCTTCTGGAATTTATTATGGGGAACCGGTTCGTCCCACATGGGAACCGGTTCCTGGACTGAAAAAGTCCAAAAACTTTAATTTTATGAAATATAAAGCATATATATCATGCATAATCATCAAGACATAATATATGAACATTCATAAAGCATTTTTTATCACACATAAAATGTTATAAACGTGTACCTTTGATTTATGATAAAGATGAACGAATTTAAACATCACCTTCATCTAAAATTCCAAGCTCTCGTCGAATTTTGTAAAATGATTCTTTTGGGAGAGGCTTGGTGAAGATATCCGCAAGTTGATTATGAGTATCTACAAAAGTGACTTCAACATCTCCTTTAAGCACATGATCGCGAAGGAAATGATGTCGAATGTCTATGTGTTTGGTTCTTGAATGCATGACCGGATTCTTTGTAATATTTATAGCACTTGTATTGTCGCATCGAAGAGGAATGCATCCGAGATCAAGTCCGTAGTCACGAAGTTGTTGCTTAAGCCAAAGAATTTGTGCACAACAACTACCTGCTGCTATGTATTCCGCTTCGGCCGTACTAAGAGCAACACATGCTTGTTTTTTACAAGCCCATGATACTAATGCATTTCCAAGAATGTGACAAGTACCACTTGTGCTTTTACGATCAGTTTTACATCCTGCATAATCCGCGTCAGAATAACCAATTAAATTGCAAACACTACCTTTAGGATACCATAAGCCAACGTTGGTCGTTCCTTTGAGATACTTCATGATCCTTTTAACCGCCATAAGATGTGATTCCTTTGGATTTGCTTGAAAGCGAGCACAAAGACAAACACTAAACATTATGTCAGGACGGCTTGCCGTCAAATACAATAAAGAACCAATCATACCTCGATACCTTGTAATATCAATTGGAGTACCAGATTCATCTTGATCAACATATGTACCGGAGCCCATTGGAGTATTTATTGCTTTACAATTGTCCATATCAAACTTTTTCAATAGTTCTTTACAATATTTAGATTGATTGATAAAGATTCCATCTTTGAGTTGCTTAATTTGTACTCCAAGAAAGTAGTTCATCTTTCCCATCATAGACATCTCGAATTCTCCTTGCATCATCAATGAGAATTCCTCACACATTTCTTTGTTAGTCGATCCAAAAATGATATCATCAACATAGACTTGAACCAATAAAGTGTTACTTTTGATTTTCTTAATGAGCAAAGTTTTATCAACCTTACCCTTTTCGAAACCTTTTTCACACAAAAAATTGCTAAGTCTATCATACCATGCTCTAGGTGCTTGCTTTAATCCATAAAGAGCCTTTCTCAACTTAAAGACATGTGAAGGATTCTTGAAGTCTTCAAATCCCGGGGGTTGTTTGACATAGACTTCTTCATTGATGTAGCCATTCAAGAATGCGCTCTTGACATCCATTTGATAAAGCTGAAAATTTAATGAACATGCATAAGCAAGTAAAAGACGAATAGCTTCTAACCTTGCAACCGGAGCAAATGTTTCTTCAAAGTCGATGCCTTCTTCTTGATTGTAACCTTGGGCCACCAATCTTGCTTTGTTTCGAACAATTATACCATTCTCATCAAGTTTGTTCTTAAACACCCATCGAGTACCTATGATGTGTTTATTATTTGGTCTAGGAACAAGTTCCCAAACTTGATTTCTCTCGAATTGATTTAATTCTTCTTGCATTGCATTTATCCATTGATCGTCTTGTCATACCCCAAAATTTGCCCGCATTATTTTAAGCTTGGATTTTTTTTGGTCTATTGTTTACTGACACATTGACATTAATTAATTTTGCTTATTTAAAATGTACAATGGTTTATTTTAAAATATTCGCATGACACTCATATATTTTCAAATATCATTCAGTTTCGAATAAATAAGTTGGCATGATTGGTAAAAAGGTAAGGCTTGCAGGTTAGAGGTCTCAGATTCGAATCCCACTTACTAACTTTTTTTATTTTATTTATTTACTTTACTATTAATTTTATTTTCACAAAAGAGATTTTTTATTGTTTAAATTTTGAATATTTTGAATATTTTTTATGTATTTTAATCTTTGGGCTCTCAGTTGTTTTAATTATGATCCATATTTCTCATTTAACCTAATCTTACTACTATATATACTAACACAAATTAACCCTTAGGGGGACCGGAAAAAAATTCCATCTACCCCTAACCTCAATCCCAAAAACCGGCAGGATTTCGTTCACGTACTAACCTTACGATTACCAATCATCACTCACAATGGTAGATTCACGAATACAGTTCCTTCATCACCAACCACAAACTTTCCACTCATCATAAATTTGTGAATATACAATTCCATTCACTTCACTTCATCATACTTAGTTGTTTCTCACCTTAATTTGTGAATCTTTCTTCTCCACTGACACTTGAAACAAAACACCATCACTTCATTCCTTGTTTACAATCATGCACCACCACAACCTCCTATCTCTGTACGAACCGCGAGCCACCGCCCTCGCCCTCGTTCTGAAACACGACGTCGCCGTCCCTGTGACGCTGCTACAAATCTCGTCAGAAAGCACCATCATGCTGCAGCAACTCTCACAACGTCACACCAACACCGTGCATCAACCTCGACACAACCTTGGATCAAAACTGCCCAAACTTCATTAACAGAACAGATTCCAATTAGTCTCATTACCACTAATTTCAATTATGAATTATGAATTCTAATCTGAATTTGAACAGGCATATAGTTTATACAAATTGTTTTTGTTTTTTTCAGAAAAGAGAAGATGAAGCCACCACCTCCAGAACGGCGCACGAAGGCCGTGAGGCAGCGACCTTAAACCCCCGCCGCACACAGCTCAGCACCGATCCGACAACACGCCGCGAACGGCGCCGACAACCGCACCGGCCACCCTCAGACGCGTCACCGCAATTCACCTTCTCGCCGGATCCACACGACGGTACTTTTCTTTTTTTGTTCTTCCAATTTTCAGATCTTGATTCATGAAGGTGTGGTTATAATTTTGAGATGTCTTGTTTTGTTATGGCTGAAAATAATTTATTTTTTGGCTTTGATTGTGTTTGATTTTGAAAAATAGAGAAGAAAGGAATGGTTTGTTTTCTGATACCGCTACTTTATCTTATGTTACCTCCATCTTCATTTTAATTTTTATTTTTCACATTATTATATACCATGTGTCGCACTATGATGGGTGCACCTTAAGAACTTTGAAAAGTCAAAATTTTTAGTTCTTAGAAAAATCTTGATACAGCATAGCAACTTTCAGCGCCTCTCACTCTCTACTGTAAGTGTTTCTTTCTTCTTTTATTAATTTCTTTGTTATTTGTGAAAGATTGAAATTAGAGTTTTTTTTTTATTTCTATTATAATTTAAAATCATTAATTTTTCTATCACAAAAAATACAAAAATATTAGAAGTAGATTTTATTTTCATAATAATATAGAACACATAAAAATAAGTTAAAAACCTAAGTTTTAATCAATTAGTTTATTTCTCTTTTCTCATCTAACCTTTTTTAAATTAATTTAATAATTAGAATTAGTTAATTTTAATAATTAGGACTAAAATTATAATATTTAGGTCAAACAATTAGATTAATATTAGATTTAATAATTTTAAGCACTTTTAGATTCTTTTAATAACATTAATTTTAGGTTTGATAATTTTAAATTAATTTTAGGATAATTTAACCTCGGTTTTTAACAGAACCTTAGGTAGGTAGGTGTTATCCACTAACATAGTTTTTAAGCCTCATAAACCTTTCGGGTTATAATAAGTTTTCTTAAATAAACCTCATAGGTTTATGATTAGGGTTTGAAGGTTTTTCTATCTTTATCATTTTTTGCCCTTTGTATTTGCTTCCTCTTTTCTTTTCCTAATTTTCAGGGTTAGCAACAGGATTTCCTCCGACCACGCGCCACGCCCTTCACAAAGCTAAGCACCCTATTTACCTTTTTTAAAAGTCTATTTTGTTTCCTTTTGATTTTAGGGTTTGCCCTTATATTTGTGAACTGTGCCTACATTCACTTCATCTGTCTTTGCCTTGCCACTTTCTGGGTAACTTTGAGGCTTCCTCCGACTGTCAACCATGTCAGATCAAATCCAAATGCAAAGCTAAGTATTGTTTGCTTTATTTATTTTAAATTTCTTTATTCTTTATTTTTAGGGTTAACCCTGATTGTCTCAGAACTAATAATGCACTCACTGTACTTTGCCTTCTTGTTCTTCCTCCTTTTCAGGTTTATCAATTGCCAAAGCTACGTCATTGGTAACCCTAAACCTCATTTTATTTTATGCCTTTTATTATTATTACTTGTGTCAAACCCCATTGGGGATCCGCTGGTTTCATTGTCCCCTTCCCCTTTATTGCTTTATATTATTGCGTGGTTAGTAATCTTAGGGAGTGCAAGCCTTAAACTGAATTAGAATAACTAATTAAAAGATAAATATCTGAACATAATCACGTGATTGTTGCACACACGCACCCTTTTGGGGTAACCTCTCTGTTGCCTTGTTGCCTGTTGCCTGTTGCCTTCGTTTTTTTTTTTGCAGAATAAGCCATGTCCCTCGAATACGAGGATACCTCAGCCTGTTGCCTCGATAATTAAAAGGTCATACGACCCTAGATGATGCTGCCTTCGATACACAAAAATGACCTCGACCCTCGGAAGTTGCCTACGAAGAAAGGCTGAGGTATCTTCTGGTTGCCTGACGAAAAATGGCTTATTCTGATCCTTGCCTTAGACTACCTGCCCCTCTATGGCATGGGACAGTCTTATGGCAAAGGATGCTTCGATGACCCTTCAACCTCCAAACGAAAGGCCTCCTGCCCTCTTATGGCAAGGATTGACCCTTTCATTCTGAAAGGCTAAAAAGAGACCTATCATCTGAGTTTAAGGTAATTGCCCCTAATTGCCTTGCAATGCTCAAACTTTCATTATATTCTTTCTCATAATTTTTCAAAAAGGGCAACGCTCATTTACGAGCTAAAGTCCCTATCTCTTTCATCTACATTTTCTAAACAAACGAGCAAGCAAAGCAATTAAGAGCCCATGGAAAACCATGGATGCAAAGGGTGCTTTACACCTTCCCTTTGCATAAATTACCCCCCGAACTTAGATTTCTTAAAAGGTTTTTTTTCTGTTTCTTTTAGCTTTTCCGAATTTGTTTGGATAAAATAAAAGTCGGTGGCGACTCTTGCTTACCGCGACATTCCGATTAATAAAAAGTCAGTTCACCGTATTACAGAACTGGCGACTCTGCTGGGGATTAATTAAAAGAGGGGTTACCTTAAAAGTTTAGGAATCACTTAATTGTTTTCTATTGTTTGCTTTGCTTGCTTTATTTTTCAGGGCTGTTTTGGGAAAATTGAAGGACGAATCCTATTCCCGGATTCAAGAACACTTAAGATTAGGAGTGGCATAGTCATGGAGACCCCCCTTGTGCATGCTTGGGGTTGGTCAAAATGAAGTTCACACTTGAGTTAGGCCTCCACTGGTTATTGTGTACCTCTTTTGCATGAGAGAGGTTTATGCATGTATCTTTGGGTGCGTCGGAGCTCAAGGACCTTTAGTAACCCTTAACCCATCTTGACTTTTAGGAACGTAGTGGGGGGGGCTATTCTTGGTGCATGCCAAGTTATGGTCGCTACCCGATACTACAGCTCAGATAGGTTTCTTCCTAAAGTATCATTGCGTGGTATGCATGTACCATGTTCGAGGGTGCTTTAGAGGGGGCTGACAATTCTGAGTCACTTGGTAGAACCCGATGCTGAAATCTCCTTATCCATAGAAATGCCCTTGGGAAAGACACCTGATCAGACTCCATGCAAGCCTTAGGCCAAAAATTGTGTGACTTGTGTGACTTGCGTGACTTGTGTGACCTGTTTATGTTTGCTACTAACCTTCGTTTCCTCGCAGGTTTTGTTAAAAGGACTTGTTTGTCCTTACTATCTCACACTATGCCTTATGAGCTGCATTCGCATAACATCATGACATCACGACATCATAAGCATAACATGTTGACTAACCCTTTCAAGGATCTTAGGAATTTAGGGCGCACAATTTCAGGTGCTTTTGTCAAGGACTGAATTCCTATCTAGGGGCAAGAGGATTTATTTCCCTCTAACCATGTACCTTCAAATTCAGAAGGATCCCGAATCAGGGGCGATGACCCACTCGATATGGTGAGCTTGATTTCTCAAGGAAGGACGTTCTTCAGACAAGACGCGACCAAATCACTTTCTAATGTTGCTATCTAAATTCCTAAAGATCCTTGAAAAACATTGCACCTGCATTCATAACATCACATCACAGGTTTCTACCACAGGTTTCTCACCTCCTCGCTGTTTATTTCAGCATCATGAGTCTCGAACAATCTGTCAAAAATCTTCAGGCTCAGAATAACCAGTTCCAAAAAGTAATCTTTCACTTGGCCAAGGGGCAAGAAGAATTGAAGGCACTTCTGATCGAGAAGGAGAAGAATCGACATAAGCACCAAGGCGGTCAAGATAATCAGAGATCCAAGCCTAAGCGGTCATTTACTCCATTACATATGCCGCTGTCTCAAGCTCTGCAACAACTGCTCAATCAGAACTTGATAACTCTATTGCCTCCATATTCACTTCCTACTAATCCCACTCCTGGGTACAAGTACCATGCAAGATGTGCTTATCATTCAAACAGTCCTGGTCATGATACAGAGGATTGTGAACCGTTGAAGCACATGATCCAAGACCTCATTGATTGCAAGATCATTGACTTCAATTCACCTGAGAAACCTCATATGGCCAATACTGGGTACAATCGGAAAGGTCACAATGGACCCAACCAATCTGTGGGGACAATTCTGATCTCTACAATGGTTCCACAACAAAGACGCAAGTCAGATACACCTAAGCGTCAATTCACAAAGATCAATATGACTCTGGCCGAAGCGTTGCAACAATTGCTGAAGAAAGGGCTAATCACTTTGAAGGACCCTCCGAGGAATCCTAGTACTTCCTCTTCTCGTTATAATCCTAATGCAAGGTGTGCATATCACTCTAATAGTCCTGGACATGACACTAATAACTGTTGGACACTGAAGAATAAGATCCAAGACATGATCGATGCTGGCGAAGTTGAGTTCAATCTTCCTAAGACTCCTGTGGCGATCACCGTTTCCACGCCTAGTCATGACAAAACTGATTAATGTCAGAGTGGATGAACTTTAGATCATTAGATTTACTTTCATTTGCAATTTCTATTCTGTTTGTTTAAACATTCAAATTATGATAGACATTATCTGTTTTAATAATCATCATCAGTGCATTGCATATGTTTGTCTTGAATAAATTATTTCGTTATCACTCATTTTTAATTATGTCTTTACTTTGCATATATTTTGTGATATTCAACTCCTGCTAAAGCTGTATACCTTTTAAGGGAGGATGACGAAAATGATACCGCAACTCATACATTATGCTTTTGAACGGACTATGCTGACGATGTACAGGCATTGTTTCAATTCCTAAACAGTGGAGATATAAGGATGTTAATCCCTCGTCAACCCCTTTGAGCCTAAGAAGTAGAAGTTTTTTTCTCGTACAGATTAAACCCTTGATCATAACCTGGGGCAGGGTAGTTCTCAGTTAATTTGGCTGTGCATTCTATTTTAAGAGAACCATTCAGTACACCTTTCAACAAAGGTTTCAATCACAAGCGTTCATCCGCACACATCAAAGAAGCGTTGGAGATGTCAATCAAAAGCCAATGATGGTTCGTCAATCATTAAGTAAGGCAGTCAATATCTTTCAAAAAGAAGAAAAAAAATGAAAAACATATATACAAGGAAAAGCCTGCTAAGTCAAAAATCAAAAAGATGACTTAGGCAAAAATCAAGGCATCTCGCTGACTGTAAGCTCAAAATAGACAGTTCACGCAAAATTTAGGGATATCAAAAAGATGAAAAAAGAGAAGTGACTGCCGCCATCTCAAAAGTTCTCTTTGCTTGTGAACCATCGTCATTATCAAAGGTGCAAATCCAAAAGTCTCTTGGAACCTGAATGCATAAGTTGAATTAACTGAGCTTAGGACTGAAGATCATCACGAAGAGGGGTGGGTACAAATAAACTTTGAGCCTTTATCCTTTGTTTCTTAAACCGTGAACCAAGCCACGTTACAACCCTTGAAAGTCCTAATTGAAGCATGGTTAGTTCAAAAGCATACTGTCACCAAAAAGGTATCCCGACTCCTTAAGGTTTACTAAAATGCTGAGTCGATATTTCGCTTCTACAAAAATGACATGTTTTTACAAATATCACACTTTTACATCTCTTGTTTTATTGTTTTTTCAAAATCAAGACAAACGTATGCATTGCATCTCATGAATTCTTTATTAAGCATATTCTGCTACATAATTTCAAATGTTAGCATCAGAAAGAACTTGCACAGGGTACAACTAATGACTGAAAGTTATCCCGACAGACAAGATTACTTCGAGAAGCAATGTCTCCTACATATACAAGGGGCACGACACGCTTTGCCCAATCAATCTGGGGCAATCCGGTCAAGAATCTCTCAAATGCTAAAAAGTCAAGAGGCATACATCCCAAGTGGGTTTCAAACTATTTCCCGATCAATCTGGGGCAATCAAGTCAAGATTCCGAGAATCTCAAAAGCAAAAACAGTCAGGGGCATCGTCCTAAGTTTATAATTGCTAGGGGCATGTCACCAGTGCACATCTCACGAAGTCCTCGCGAGGCGAATCTTTCCAAATTCCCCAATATCTGGGGCAAATCTATGCAAGTCCAGTTTGACATCTTCGATCAATACTCATTGGCATGTTCTAATCAACACAAATCCAGGAATGGCAAGTGCTATAATACTGGGGGCAACTCCCAAGACACCCATGTCCCCCCATAGAGCCAGGTTCATAAAATCACATCCCCACAGAGCAATCCTTCAAGAAGATATCTTCAGACATATTCGGCCCGACAAAGACATGGCTCCCCAACAGAGTTTACATCTTCAATACCACCTGTTCTCCAACACTTTGCTCTTCTCCAACATGATTTATTAATATCCCTAAATCAGGGTACATCAAACTACTGATCATCCCCAAGCAGAAATTATAAATCCCCAGCTGAGCATCTTCAAGACGAAATCAAACATCAAAAACACAAAGACCTGGAGATTTATTTTCTCGACGAAGATAACATAAATCATATTCGCATACCACATGACACAAACATACATTGCATACATCACTGCATAACAAATCCATAACATACGAAGTTTCTCATTTATGTTGAGATACTCATTACATAAACACATGCATCATGACATAAGAAAACTAACCTCTACTTTTCAGGATACTACTACCTCTATTCTCAAGTATTAAGTCGACACCTTTGACGGTTCCTTAATATATCAAGAGTTAAGTCGACACCTTTGACGGTTCCTTAACAACACACTTCAGATATAAGTCGATACCTTTGACGGTTCCTTATACAATCTATCTACATATCTGAGTCGATACCTTTGACGGTGCCTCAATGATATGCTTCAGAGTTAAGTCGATACCTTTGACGGTTCCTTAACAACCCACATCAAGAGTTAAGTCGACACCTTTGACGGTTCCTTAACGACATACTTCAGATATAAGTCGACACCTTTGACGGTTCCTTATACAATCTATCTGCATATCTGAGTCGATACCTTTGACGGTGCCTCAACAATATGCTTCGAATTTAAGTCGATACCTCTGACGGTTCCTTAACAATCTATTTTCAAGTATTAAGTCGATACCTTTGACGGTTCCTTAATATATCAAGAGTTAAGTCGACACCTTTGACGGTTCCTTAACGACATACTTCAGATATAAGTCGACACCTTTGACGGTTCCTTATACAATCTATCCGCATATCTGAGTCGATACCTTTGACGGTGCCTCAACAATATGCTTCGAATTTAAGTCGATACCTTTGACGGTTCCTTAAATAACCCAACACAGACTTGAGTCGACACCTTTGACGGTTCCTCAACGTTCAATTAAAAAAAAAGAGAAGACGGCAAAAGCAGAAATTTCGCAACAATCCATACTCCAACAACTATCAGATGGCATCTACAAGCCCATCTCCGACAAAAGTCCCTACTTCAAATAGGGCAAATTTCTTGGTATTCTTGTGTTCAATCATCTCCAACCTTCAGATACCGACTGGCATACAAACCACTCTACATCTTCAGGTTTAAGAAGATTGAACAGGGGCAGCTGTCATACCCCAAAATTTGCCCGCATTATTTTAAGCTTGGATTTTTTTGGTCTATTGTTTACTGACACATTGACATTAATTAATTTTGCTTATTTAAAATGTACAATGGTTTATTTTAAAATATTCGCATGACACTCATATATTTTCAAATATCATTCAGTTTCGAATAAATAAGTTGGCATGATTGGTAAAAAGGTAAGGCTTGCAGGTTAGAGGTCTCAGATTCGAATCCCACTTACTAACTTTTTTTATTTTATTTATTTACTTTACTATTAATTTTATTTTCACAAAAGAGATTTTTTATTGTTTAAATTTTGAATATTTTGAATATTTTTTATGTATTTTAATCTTTGGGCTCTCAGTTGTTTTAATTATGATCCATATTTCTCATTTAACCTAATCTTACTACTATATATACTAACACAAATTAACCCTTAGGGGGACCGAAAAAAAATTCCATCTACCCCTAACCTCAATCCCAAAAACCGGCAGGATTTCGTTCACGTACTAACCTTACGATTACCAATCATCACTCACAATGGTAGATTCACGAATACAGTTCCTTCATCACCAACCACAAACTTTCCACTCATCATAAATTTGTGAATATACAATTCCATTCACTTCACTTCATCATACTTAGTTGTTTCTCACCTTAATTTGTGAATCTTTCTTCTCCACTGACACTTGAAACAAAACACCATCACTTCATTCCTTGTTTACAATCATGCACCACCACAACCTCCTATCTCTGTACGAACCGCGAGCCACCGCCCTCGCCCTCGTTCTGAAACACGACGTCGCCGTCCCTGTAACGCTGCTACAAATCTCGTCAGAAAGCACCATCATGCTGCAGCAACTCTCACAACGTCACACCAACACCGTGCATCAACCTCGACACAACCTTGGATCAAAACTGCCCAAACTTCATTAACAGAACAGATTCCAATTAGTCTCATTACCACTAATTTCAATTATGAATTATGAATTCTAATCTGAATTTGAACAGGCATATAGTTTATACAAATTGTTTTTGTTTTTTTCAGAAAAGAGAAGATGAAGCCACCACCTCCAGAACGGCGCACGAAGGCCGTGAGGCAGCGACCTTAAACCCCCGCCGCACACAGCTCAGCACCGATCCGACAACACGCCGCGAACGGCGCCGACAACCGCACCGGCCACCCTCAGACGCGTCACCGCAATTCACCTTCTCGCCGGATCCACACGACGGTACTTTTCTTTTTTTGTTCTTCCAATTTTCAGATCTTGATTCATGAAGGTGTGGTTATAATTTTGAGATGTCTTGTTTTGTTATGGCTGAAAATAATTTATTTTTTGGCTTTGATTGTGTTTGATTTTGAAAAATAGAGAAGAAAGGAATGGTTTGTTTTCTGATACCGCTACTTTATCTTATGTTACCTCCATCTTCATTTTAATTTTTATTTTTCACATTATTATATACCATGTGTCGCACTATGATGGGTGCACCTTAAGAACTTTGAAAAGTCAAAATTTTTAGTTCTTAGAAAAATCTTGATACAGCATAGCAACTTTCAGCGCCTCTCACTATCTACTGTAAGTGTTTCTTTCTTCTTTTATTAATTTCTTTGTTATTTGTGAAAGATTGAAATTAGAGTTTTTTTTTTTATTTCTATTATAATTTAAAATCATTAATTTTTCTATCACAAAAAATACAAAAATATTAGAAGTAGATTTTATTTTCATAATAATATAGAACACATAAAAATAAGTTAAAAACCTAAGTTTTAATCAATTAGTTTATTTCTCTTTTCTCATCTAACCTTTTTTAAATTAATTTAATAATTAGAATTAGTTAATTTTAATAATTAGGACTCATAGTTTTTAAGCCTCATAAACCTCATAAACCTTAGGTAGGTAGGTAGGTGTTATCCACTAACATAGTTTTTAAGCCTCATAAACCTTTCGGGTTATAATAAGTTTTCTTAAATAAACCTCATAGGTTTATGATTAGGGTTTGAAGGTTTTTCTATCTTTATCATTTTTTGCCCTTTGTATTTGCTTCCTCTTTTCTTTTCCTAATTTTCAGGGTTAGCAACAGGGTTTCCTCCGACCACGCGCCACGCCCTTCACAAAGCTAAGCACCCTATTTACCTTTTTTAAAAGTCTATTTTGTTTCCTTTTGATTTTAGGGTTTGCCCTTATATTTGTGAACTGTGCCTACATTCACTTCATCTGTCTTTGCCTTGCCACTTTCTGGGTAACTTTGAGGCTTCCTCCGACTGTCAACCATGTCAGATCAAATCCAAATGCAAAGCTAAGTATTGTTTGCTTTATTTATTTTAAATTTCTTTATTCTTTATTTTTAGGGTTAACCCTGATTGTCTCAGAACTAATAATGCACTCACTGTACTTTGCCTTCTTGTTCTTCCTCCTTTTCAGGTTTATCAATTGCCAAAGCTACGTCATTGGTAACCCTAAACCTCATTTTATTTTATGCCTGTTATTATTATTACTTGTGTCAAACCCCATTGGGGATCCGCTGGTTTCATTGTCCCCTTCCCCTTTATTGCTTTATATTATTGCGTGGTTAGTAATCTTAGGGAGTGCAAGCCTTAAACTGAATTAGAATAACTAATTAAAAGATAAATATCTGAACATAATCACGTGATTGTTGCACACACGCACCCTTTTGGGGTAACCTCTCTGTTGCCTTGTTGCCTGTTGCCTTCGTTTTTTTTTTTGCAGAATAAGCCATGTCCCTCGAATACGAGGATACCTCAGCCTGTTGCCTCGATAATTAAAAGGTCATACGACCCTAGATGATGCTGCCTTCGATACACAAAAATGACCTCGACCCTCGGAAGTTGCCTACGAAGAAAGGCTGAGGTATCTTCTGGTTGCCTGACGAAAAATGGCTTATTCTGATCCTTGCCTTAGACTACCTGCCCCTCTATGACATGGGACAGTCTTATGGCAAAGGATGCTTCGATGACCCTTCAACCTCCAAACGAAAGGCCTCCTGCCCTCTTATGGCAAGGATTGACCCTTTCATTCTGAAAGGCTAAAAAGAGACCTATCATCTGAGTTTAAGGTAATTGCCCCTAATTGCCTTGCAATGCTCAAACTTTCATTATATTCTTTCTCATAATTTTTCAAAAAGGGCAACGCTCATTTACGAGCTAAAGTCCCTATCTCTTTCATCTACATTTTCTAAACAAACGAGCAAGCAAAGCAATTAAGAGCCCATGGAAAACCATGGATGCAAAGGGTGCTTTACACCTTCCCTTTGCATAAATTACCCCCCGAACTTAGATTTCTTAAAAGGTTTTTTTTCTGTTTCTTTTAGCCTTTCCGAATTTGTTTGGATAAAATAAAAGTCGGTGGCGACTCTTGCTTACCGCGACATTCCGATTAATAAAAAGTCAGTTCACCGTATTACACGTCTCCTAAGGCTTCATCAACTTTGGAAGGTTCAATTTGAGAAACAAAAGCCATGTGTAAGCAAGCATCTTTGAGATTTAATCTTGTTGCAACTCCTTGGCTAATATCACCAATAACTTTATCAATAGGATGATCTCTATGAGTTCTCCATTCTTTTGGTAGATCATTGGTGTTTGATTCTTGTTGTACATCCTCTTGTTGAACACTTTCTTGTTGAACTTCTGGTGCCTTCACAATTGTATCATTTGAAAGTTCTTCCGAGGGTAAATCTAAAGGATCATCATCATCACAAACAACTATTTCCTCTTTGGAGGTATTAGTCTCATCAAAAGATACATGCATGGATTCTTCAATAGTTAAAGTTCTTTTATTATAAATTCTATATGCTTTACTAGAGAGAGAATAACCAAGAAATATACCTTCGTCGGATTTCTCATCAAACTTACCAAGATTGTCTTTGTCATTGTTGAGAACAAAACACTTGCATCCAAAAATGTGAAAGTGAGCAATGTTTGGCTTTCTTCCTTTGAAGAGTTCATATGGAGTCTTCTTTAAGATAGGTCTAATGATTACTCGATTTCCAACATAACATGCCGTACTAACCACATCCGCCCAAAAGTATTTAGGAAGATTTGCATCACTAAGCATTGTTCTTGCAAGTTCCACTAGAAACCTATTCTTCCTTTCAACTACTCCATTTTGTTGTGGAGTTCTTGGTGCTGAAAAATTATGAGAGATACCATGTTCTTCACAAAAATCTTCAAATGATGCATTTTGAAATTCTCCACCATGATCACTTCTTATGGATACAATCTTTAATGACTTCTCATTTTGGATTTGTTTTGCATACTTCTTAAAGGCTTTAAAAGCATCACTTTTCTGCACAAGAAACAAAGTCCAAGAATATCTAGAATAATCATCAACAATAACTAAAGCGTATACATTACCTCCGAAGCTTCTTGTCCTTGATGGACCAAATAAATCCATATGCAATAGTTGAAGTGGTCTTGTTGTAGTCACCACATTCTTTGGCTTGAAAGATGATTTGGTTTGCTTTCCCTTTTGACAAGCGTCACATAATTTATCTTTGACAAATTTTATCTTAGGTAAGCCAATAACAAGATCATGTTTGGTTAACTTATTTAAATGATCCATATGAATATGGGCTGCTCTTTTATGCCATAACCATGAATCATTATTATTGTTTACCAAAAGACATTTTACTTTCAAAGATAAATCATTTAAAGAAATCATAAAAATGTTATTAATTCTTGTACCTTTGAGTTTTACCTCATTGGTGACTTCATCAATGATCAAGCATTCCTCCTTAGTGAATTTGATCTTGAAGCCTTTGTCACAAAGTTGGCTAATGCTTAGAAGATTATGCTTTAGTCCTTCAACATAAAGAACATCTTCAATTGATGTGAAAGGTGGTGCACCAACTTTGCCTTTGCCAAGGATTCTTCCCTTATTGTTGTCTCCATAAGTGACAAAGCCCTTGGCCTTTAACCTTAGATCTGAAAATTGGTTTAGGTCACCCGTCATATGCTTTGAACAACCACTATCTAGATACCATAGGTTTGAGGTGGTCTTCAAGCATGCCTACAAAACAAATTAAGTTTTGTTAGGTACCCAAATGGCTTTGGGTCCATCATAGTTAGTTCCTTTCTTCACCCATACATAATGTCCACTAGGAACACTAAAGTTCCTTACACAACAAGTATTGGGTGTGTGACCAATAATACCACAATAAAAACAAGTAGGTTCAAAGTTACTTCTATATCTAGGAGGATAAGATTTCTTCTTAACAAAGTTCTTCCTTTTAGGATAATGTTGCATTACTTTAGGCTTGATCACTTTCTCTTGAATTGGTTGGTTACTAGCCTTGACAAAGATAGTCTTGTTGGATCTTGGTTTATCAAATTTAGAGAAACCAAGTCCGCTCTTATCATTGGAGTATCTCTGTGTGCTAAGAACATTTTCCAATCCAATTTGCCCTTTTTCATATCTTTCTAAAACACGTTTTAATTGGACAATTTGGAAGGAAAGTGATTCACAATTCTTGCATGCAACATTATCTTCTTGAACACTAATCATTTTTTCTTTGTTATCTTTATGTTCTACTTCAATTATCTTAACCTTCTCTTCCAAAGATGATATTATTTTCTTTTGAGATGAGATAGTTTTATAGAGAATTTTGCATTATTTTAATAATTCATCTATTGCACCTTGTGCACCATTATCAAAAAGAGAATCATCATAACTAACCTCGCCTTCTTCATCGTCGGAGTGGTGTGATTCCATTAGTGCTAGGTTTGCACTTTCGTCACTATCGGAGTCCGATGAGGAACTTACTTCATTATCTTCCCATGCTATGTAGGCCTTTTTATTTTTGAACTCCTTTTTGCCTTTGAATCCATTCTTCTTCGAAAGCTTTGGACATTCCGGCTTTATGTGTCCTTGTTTCCCACATTCATAGCATGTAACTTCTTGTGATGAAGTGGATGCTTCTTTATCCTTATGCTTTGAGAATTTCTTTCTTTTGACATAGTTAGTATTATCAATATTATT
The DNA here is from genome assembly GCF_029867415.1 of Vicia villosa. Lineage (NCBI taxonomy): Eukaryota > Viridiplantae > Streptophyta > Magnoliopsida > Fabales > Fabaceae > Vicia > Vicia villosa. Next base: position 570,499 of record NW_026705551.1, on the reverse strand, counting down.
TTTATTACCAAAAAATTTGCCTAACCTTTTTACAAGAAGCAAGAAATTTTCATCTTCATCCGATGCATCTTTCATTTTGCTTTCTTTTGAATCTACCTTTAATGCAATGCTTTTGGATTTCTTCTCTAAGTTCTCATGCTTTTCCAATCTTCCAAGTTCCGTCTCATATTCTTGAAGTTTTCCAAATAGTGTTGCGGAAGTAAATTTTGATAAATTTTTCTTTTCGGATATCGCTGTCACTTTTGGTTGCCACTCCCTTGTCAAAGATTTGAGTACTTTAAGATTAAGTTCTTCGGTAGTAAGAGTCTTACCAAGTGCCTTCAAGTGATTTGTCAAATGTACAAATCGTTTTTGAAAATCGAGAATAGTTTCTCCGGGCTTCATTCTAAACAGTTCGTACTCTTGGCTTAAAGTATTCAATCTTGATCTTTTAACTTCAGTGGTACCTTCATGAGTTTCTACAAGAGTATCCCATATTTCCTTTGATGTTGTACATGCCGATACTCGGAAAAATTCATCCATACTAAGAGCACCTTGAAGGAGATTGACCGCCTTTTTGTCAGCAAGAACCCTCTTTCTATCGTTATCATCCCATGACGCTCTAGGTTTATCCGATCCAACACCGTTAACGACAGTTACAGGAACATGAGGACCTTGTAGGACAGCCTCCCATACTTCTTCTCCTTGTGCTTCTAGATGAGCCTTCATTCGAATTTTCCAAAAGTCAAAGTATTCACCACAAAACAATGGAGGCTTGTTGTTAGAACCACCATCTCTGAAAACTGGATTTTGGTTTGCGGAAGCCATTCTGGATCTTTAGGAACAAGTTACCTATAACTTGCTCTGATGCCAAATGTAAGTATCAGATATGCCTAAGAGGGGGGGTGAATTAGGTTTTCAAAAATTAATCGGTTTTATGAGAAAGTCTTTTCTAATTTTTGGTTAAGTGTTTGAAGGCTTTTGATGGTTTTTATCTTTTTCTTGGTAATGGTGATGAAAGCGGTAAAAGCGAAAAGATAAAGAACACAACGATATATGCTGGTTCCCCTCACAATCCGAAAGTACTCTAGTCCCCTTTCAAACACGAAAGAGATTTCACTATAGTTAGAATTATTGTACAAGCCTATGCCTACTATCTAACCTATAGGGTGATCAAAGGTTCTTAACACCTTTAAAATCAATCAACACTAATGTGGATGAAGAACAATCCTCTTCAAACACACCACTTACTTCCAACAATCCTGGATAGTAAGGAAATAATTTTCTTTGAATTTTTACAAGAGATTTAGATGAAGTTTGTATAGCACTATCAATCTTGGATTGATCTTCTTCTTCAAATAAACAATTCTCAAAATGGATATAAGTGTTCACAATGTATGCATGAAACTTTGAATGAATTTCTCAATGAAAATGTGTATAGAAAGTTTCACTTGAAAGTAAGAATTTGATGAACACTTGGAAATATTGAAAGATGAAGATTTATGAAAGTTATGAATTGTTAATGAAGAAGGTTATTAATGATTATGAAAGATGTAGTATTTATAATGTGCTAAACACCTCTTTGAATGGTTATTTTTCCATGAAGCAATGCAATGATTAAGTGGTATGAAAACAAATTCGTTTGAATAAAATCATGCAATGGAAAAACACACTGGTTCAGTAGGAACCGGTTCCTGCCTGGGACAACCCGGTTCCTGCTGAAAGTTACAGCAGAAAAATTCAAATTTTGAACTGAGGAACCGGTTCCTGCCTAGGGACAACCCGGTTCCCCATGGTAAAACACAGAATGCTGTAAACTGAGAATGCTGGGAACCGGTTCCCCCATAGGGACAACCCGGTTCCTAAAACCTTTATTTTGAATTTTATATATGAAAAAGGTTTTAAATGAGCTTTTTGAAATATGAAACTTGTAGATGATTATGATATGCATGAGAATATATTTTGTGAACAATTATATGTCAAAGTGAGTATTGTTTGTACCTTTGCTGTTTTAGCTCGATCCTTGAATCTTTATTGTTTCTTCAAGACTTTGAAATGATGTGTTTCTTGCTTAAAACTTGAAATACTTTTTGCACATCCTTTTATGAAAGCTTGATGTCCATATTGTCTTCATCAAAACAAACTATGCTTGAGAAGCTTGTATTTACACAATCTGGATGAACTAGGGCAAGAGAACTTACCGGTCGAGAAGCTGACCCAGGAGCTATCTACTTTCCTTTTCTTGAATTGGGAGGCATGATGGTGAGATAGATGAAATAGATATCTCGAAGAAAACTGAAGTTGGATGAGAATTTTGTGAGATGTGATGACAAGAGAGATTAGGGTTGTCGTAGGTGTGTTGTTGTTGAGGGAGAAAATGATATGATATGAATGAATAGAGGGAAATGGACATGGGCCGGGTCGACCTAAAAGTCCAATTTTGGGAATTTAGTTCCCGATGCGTCGACCTAAGGATTGGTTGCGTCGACCTAAAAGAAGCAGAGTGCTTATCTTTTAATTTTCATCAGAAGAGGTCGACCTAGAGTTGGGGTAGGTCGACGTAACTGAGAGTTGTTTTCTTCTTTTAAAAAAAAACTTCAATAGGTCGACGTATATGTAATTTAGTTCGACTCAACATGAATGAATTGCGTCAATTACACAAAAATATGAATGTACATGCTTGAAATACCAGATGCAATGTTGATGGTTATGAATCTTCAACTGGACACAACTATGTGTTTGAGAATATGCTCATGATGAACAATCTATAGGTAATTGAGAAGTACTGATAAGCACATAGGATGTCACTGTAAGCATGTTAATTGATTACATATTACAGAATCAATAATATTTTTGGAAGTGAACAAAAAACATGTTACCGCTTTCTCGATCTTCAGATATTGTGTCATCATGATATAAGTAGAAGGATGGTACCTCGATCAATGTAGTACGATCCTTGACAGTTTGCGTACTACCTTCACACTAGAGTAAGATGTTAGCATCAATAATGTAATAGATAGATAGACATGAATATAAATAGATAGCCATAACCATATTTAGATTAAATTAGAGATATCCAATATCCCTAATTTTCTGCGAATGTTGAAGAAAGGCTCGGTTGCAAGAGGTTTTGTGAAGATGTCCGCTAATTGTTTCTTGCTCTCAACATGTTCAAACACAACTTCTCCTTTTTCTACATGGTCTCTTAAGAAGTGGTGCCTTATTTCTATATGCTTGGTTCGTGAATGTAGAACAAGATTCTTGCTTAAGTTGATGGTGCTTGTGTTGTCACACATGATTGGTATGCGGTCAAGTTTGATACCAAAATTAATAAGTTGTTGTTTGAGCCATAATATCTGCGCACAACAACTTCTGACAACTACGTATTCTGCTTTAGCTGTAGATAACGTGACTGATACTTGTTTCTTGTTGTGCCAACTTACCAGTGAACTTGAGAAGAGATGACATGTGCCACTAGTGCTCTTTCTGTCAGATTTGCACCCAGCAAAATCAGAGTCAGAGAATCCCACCAAGTAGCATTCATTTCCCTTATGAAACCATAGACCATATGTTGTAGTTCCAAGGAGGTACCTTAGAATTCTTTTTACTCCCTTTAGGTGTGATTCTTTTAGGCAAGATTGGTATCTTGCACACATAAACATGCTAAACATAATGTTCGGTCTTGAGGCCGTGAGATACATTAGAGAGCCTATCATGCCTCGGTATAATTTGACATCAACCTCCTTACCGTTTTCATCCTTGTCTAGGTTACCGTTTGTGGCCATAGGTGTATCAATTTCCTTTGCCTCACTCATTCCAAATCTCTTTAGTAATTCGATGCAATATTTGGTTTGGCAAATGAAAGTCCCATGACTTAGCTGCTTGATTTGAAGACCAAGGAAGAAGTTCAATTCCCCCATGAGGCTCATCTCGAATTCACTCTGGATAAGATTAGAAAATTCTTTGACAAGTTTTGCATTAGTTGACCCAAAAATTATATCATCTACATAAATTTGAACTACGAGTATATCTTTTTCTTTTCTTTTAATGAAGAGAGTAGTGTCAACTTTACCCCTAGAGTATCCTTGACTAAGTAGAAATTTTCTTAAACGCTCATACCAAGCCCTAGGGGCTTGTTTGAGACCGTATAAAGCACGTTTCAACTTGTAAACATGTGTTGGATACTTATAATTTTCAAGACCGGGGGTTGAGCTACATAGACCTTCTCATTAATATGACCATTTATAAAAGCACTTTTAACATCCATTGGGAAAAGTTTAAAATCTTTTGAGCAAGCATAAGCAATTAAGAGGCGAATTGCCTTAAGACGTGCTATGGGAGCATATGTCTCCTCATAATCAATACCTCTTGATTGTAGCCTTGAGCTACCAACCTATCTTTGTTTTTAGTAATAACTTCGTTTTCATCAAGTTTGTTACGAAAAACCCATCTAGTGCCAATTACTTGATGTTCTCCCGGATGAGGGACAAGGTCCCATACATCATTTATTTTAAATTGGTTTAATTCTTCTTGCATGGCCATTAGCCAATGCTCATCAAGTAATGCATCTTTAGCGTTTTTCGGCTCAACTTGTGAAACAAAAGCAAAATGATGACAAAAATTACTTATCTTGGAGCGTGTTGTAACGCCCTTTGAGATGTCACCTAAGATGTTGTCAATTGGGTGATCTTTTAAGTTTCTCCAGGCCTTTGGAAGTTCTTCGTTGCTTGAGATATTTTCTTCTTCAAATCTATCATGAGATTTATCTTCCTCTTCCTTAGCATCTTCAGATTTAATTATCTCACTTTCTTCTTTCTTTTCTTTTACAATATCTTCAGAAGATGGGCCTGTACTATCAGAAGAGATACCTTTCTCGACACATTTTGAGTAAGATCATCAAAGGACACATGAACTGATTCTTCAACGGTAAGTATTCTTTTGTTATAAATCCTATATGCTTTACTAGATTGAGAGTATCCAAGAAATATGCCTTCGTCCGCTTTAGCATCAAATTTACCAAGGTTATCTTTACTGTTATTTAACACAAAACATTTGCAACCAAAGACGTGGAGATGTGACACATTAGGTTTTCTACCCTTTAATAGTTCATATGGAGTTTTGTTTAGTATAGGACGAATTAGTATCCTATTCAAAACATAACATGCAGTGCTAATAGCATCGGCCCAGAAATATTTAGGTAGATTTCCTTCATTGAGCATTGTTCTTGCCAACTCTTCTAGAACACGATTTTTACGTTCGACCACACCATTTTGTTGTGGTGTTCTAGGAGCTGAAAAGTTATGTCAATTCCATGTTTGTCACAGTATTTTTCAAAATGATAATTTTCAAATTCTCCACCGTGATCACTACGGATTGCAACTATTTTGGTGTTCATTTTGTTTTGACACAACCTTGCAAATTGACTAAATGCGGGAAACGTTTGAGCCTTACTAGGTAGGAAGATTGTTCAACAGAATCTAGAGTAATCATCAACAATGACAAAACCATAGATGTTTCCACCTATGCTTTTAGTCCTTAAAGGGCCAAAGAGATCCATGTGAAGAAGTTCAAGGGGTCCTGATGTTGAAGCCACATTTTTTGATCTAAATGAAACTTTTGTTTGTTTCCCCTTTTGACATGCATCACATAGATGATCCTTTGAAAATTTTATTTTTGGCAATCCGATTACTAAATCCTTAGTGACAACCTTATTTAGTAAGTCAAAGTTTATGTGAGCAAGGCGTCTATGCCAAAGCCATGAGTCTTCGCCTAAGGCAATAAGACACTTGGCATTTGACTTAGATACTTCATCCAAATTTAGCATATAAATGTTATTGACTCTTGTGCCATTAAACACAATATCTCTTTTCTTAATATGTTCGATTGTGCAACCAGAATTTGTGAATGTGACTTTAAAATCTTTGTCGTACAATTGACTAATACTTAAGAGATTATGTTTAAGACCTTCTACTAGTAGTACATCATATATGGTTGTGGTAGATAGGTTACCTACACTTCCTTTACCAAGTATAGCTCCCCAATTGTTGTCTCCGTAGGTGACATACCCCTTTTCTTAGCATGAAACTCAACAAAAAGTGATATGTCTCCCGTCAGGTGTCTTGAACATCCGCTATCAAGGAACCAAAACCTTTCGACAATGTCAAGACACTTTTCCTGCAAAATTAATTTAGAGTGGAAGGTCCCCAATTTTCATTGGGTCCTTGGTAGTGAGTACATAAATTGTTGCACTTTAGCAACCATTGAAATACTCCTTTAGGAACTAGAATTCTCCTAAATTTGCATTTTTCAATGGTGTGCCCCTTTTTGCAACAATAATAGCAAGTAATATGATGAGAATGTGTTGGTTTGCTAGTTGATACTTTTGGTACAAAAGTGTATTTTCTATACAAAGGAGTATACGATCTTTTGAACTTAGTAGAATCAACGGCAAAAGTCACTTTTGGTTGTAGAGCCTTATCTAATTTGGCCTTAAGATCTCTTACCTCTTTTTTCCAAATGTGACATGTCTCACAACCAAACCATGATGGAGGATATTCATCAACTTTATTCTTTTGAATATCTAGCATAAATTGTTTTAAGGCTTCCATGTTCTTTTCGGTCTTCTCAACTTTTGATTCAAGATATGAATTTTTTTTTCTTATTTGAGGCCAAAAGTTTGAAAGCCTCAATCGCGTCTCTATGTAGTTCTTCAAAAGTTAATTTTAATTGAGCATGAGATACCTTATCTACAAGTTCAGGTTTTAGATGACTTACACGTTTCTTTTTCTTGTGTTGATGAGCCATAAGACATAACTTTGCATATTCTTCTTCATCGCTTGATGAGTCTTCACTTGAGGACTAACTTTCCCATGCTATGTAAGCTCTTCTAGGTTTGTTGTGAGTTTTGCGTTGATTCTTATCTTTATCCTTCTTGAGATATGAACAATCAGGTTTGTAATGACCAACTTTGCCGCAACTGAAGCTAGGACCTTTGGATTTTCCTTTATTGTTATCATCTTGTTTGGACTTGTTGAATTGCTTCCTATAGTTGATCAAACTTTTGTCGGAATGTTTTGCTCCATTTTTCCTTATGTATTTGTTGTATCTTCGGACAAACAGTCCCATTTTCTCATCATCCGAGTCTTCCTCATCACTTGTATCACTATCCTCTTGCTCTTGATTTGAGGCCTTGGAGCTTGAAGCCTTTAGAGCTATTGACTTCTTCTCTACCTCTTTCTCCATGTTCTTATCTTTCTTTACCTTTTTCTCATGCATATCAAGGCATTTAAGGTGTTGCTCATGTTCTTCAAGTTTACCAAAGAGTGTGGTGATGTCTAAGGTATTTAGATCATTTGCTTCTTTTATAGCTGTAACTTTGGGTTGCCATTCCCTGTTCAAACATCTTAAAACTTTGTTAGTAGTAGTTACATTGGAAACAGGTCTATCAAGAGAATTTGAATGATATATAAGATGTATGAATCTCTTTCGCATATTTTCAATGGATTCACCACTTTCCATATGAAAGAGTTCAAACTCTTGAGTTAAAGTGTTGATTCTAGCTAGTTTGACATCATTTGTGCCTTCATGTGCAACTTGTAATGTGTCCCACACAGCCTCTGTAAATTACAATGGGAAACATGATAATATTCATCAACTCCTAGAGCTGATATCAGAATATTTCTCGCTTTCCAATCGTATCCATATTTCTTTTCATCTTCAACATTCCAACTAGCTTCGGGTTTAGGAATGACAGCGCCAACCTCATTGGTCATAGTAATTTGAAAAGTACCGTTGAGGATGGCTGTCTAAATGTTCCTATCAATAGAATTGATATGAACACGCATACAATCCTTCCAATAGCCATAGTTTCCACCGTTGAAAACTGGAGCTCTATTGTAAGCCCCTTTAGGTTCAGAAGCCATTTGTCAGATAAGTGTTTTTGAAGCAAGGAATAAACTAGGGCTCTTGATGCCACTTGTTAAACGCTTGGCTTACGTATCTAGAGGGGGGTGAATAGATACTTCAGAGTTTATTGCGGTTTTCTTAAAAGTTTTAGGTGAAAGCGTTTAGGAATTGACTTGCGTCTACTCCGAACCGCTACGGGAAGGATCAGATATGCTTTAAACACACAAACCAATTATACTGTGAAGATGGAAGTACTTTCAATGAATCAACAAATTATTTGATAAGAGAAATCGTTTAAATGTTTAACTTGAATAAGCTTGTTTCCAATGAATTTGATTGATGAAAGTAAGCAATAGGAAATGATCTATACTATGCAGTATGAATAATTTTCAAAGTAAGCAATATATCAAACACGTGGTGTATAATAACCAAATTGAGTTATAGATCAATGTATGGTGACTTGTGATGTGTTTGCAGATTTTATCACACAAGTTTAACACTTTGATTTGTTAATCAATTTGCAATTATAACCAGAAATAAGCACAATATAAACGAAATGATAAATGCGATAGAGAACACGATATTTGTTCAGGAAGTTCATCGATCGTCCTCGCTACGACTACATCTGCCCCCAATTCCAAACGGGAATTGGGATGTCTTTCATTATTGATTGAAAAACGTTATACAAGAAGATAACAAAGCAATAACGATAAAACCGATTATGTTGATTCTTTGTATCTTCTTCACCTTGATCTTAAGAAAGATCAAGTGTCTTACAAGAGCTTGTTGTTGATTCCCTTTCTGCACTGTTGTGAATTGATCGAACCCTTGTTCTTCAACTTCTACACTCAGCTGAATCGTTGATGAATCCTCTTGACAAAAACCCCCAAAATTCACCACTCTTGGAGGACAAAATCCGCAGATTTTATTCACCAATAACCCCACAAGTCTTCACCCACTAGGAATCTTCAATCCCTTTCCATGGACGTTATCAATCTTGATCATAAACCCTCACTACAAGAATTGTTATGTGTAATTGTGTTAGAGTTAAGAAGAAGAGAGAAGATGAGAAGACTTTGTGTATCTTTCAGTTGTTGGTCTTCACCTTCAATAATTAGCATGAAATAATATATATAGGTGCTAGCAAGATAGGCTGAAGACAGAGCAAATTTTCAAACATTTTTGGCGCGATAGGTCGACCTACTTGATGTCTGGGTCGACCTAAATGGAGCAGATTCAAAAGTCAGTTAATTTTTCTTTCGATACGTCGACCTAAGGAGGTTCTAGGTCGACCTAATTGATATTCATTTCATCAGGTCGACCTAGGTGGGTTGCTGAGTCGACCTAAATGAGGCAGACTTGAAAGACAATTTGATTCCTTAGTTTACGTCGACCTAGGTTGAAGGTAGGTCGACCTAACTGGACTAGAATCCTCCATAGAGTTTGTGCAGTGGTCTAGGTCGACCTAGGCTTATGTTGAGTCGACCTAATGTGTTCAAACTTGCCAAAACTTATTTCTTCTTATGTCATTCACTTATTGCTTTAAGTTTGTTCCACTTAGATGTTTGTCATGAATCAAAAACCATTGTTGAGTGTGTACTTGCACTTACAATTCTAATAAATTATAGTAATAGTTTTTAATATTATTACTATTTTTTTGTGTTAGCATATAGGCATACCTTTAATTGAGAGATGGAAGAAACACACTTCTTAGTTGTCTCGAAGTAACTGTTTCCCTACATGCATGACATTTACCTTGTGCTCTTATTGCCTTTTTAATGCAGAACTTGCAAAAGATATGGCCACACTTTGTGACTGTTGCCTCCTCAATAGGATTCATACATATTGGACATTTATAGGGAGATTCTTTTGGAGTTTCGAGTACTTTTTTCTTAGCTTCTGCAATTTCCTTCTCTTTCTCAGCTAACTTTAATGACAATATCAATATACCAAAAAAAAAATCTAGTTAGAAATATAACTCAAACAAATCTTGCAAGTTATTTATTAAATTTTAATAAGAGTTATGAATTGCATGAAATAATTTAGATGTTGTAAAGAGTTATGTAATTTCTAAATATATCATGTAATAACACTTAAAAAAAATCATATAATTTCATATTAATAATATTGTGTATCATTTATTTTTTTTTATAAAAATAACATTAAATGGTCAAGCATATAATAGAAAAGAGAACTTAAATGATTTTTTAATTTTAGAAAATGACCGGACCACATCTTATTGCTACACACATAATAAAAAAAAAAACTAGTCATAAAGTTAGAAAGTTTATTAATACCTCATGTGCAATGGGATCAATATTTATATAAACAATGTCACCATTTGGTTGAAGAATGCTACCGTCAGAAAAAAAAAAAAAAGTCTGAAATCTGTGATTTTCTGCAATAATCATGACAGATAAATTTCTAAAAAGCATAAACATCGATCACTATAAAAATATAATTCAACTTTCATTTATTATATTCCTCTTAAATGTTAAAAAAAATTATATATATTGTAAATTTCAATTTAAAATTTAATGTATATATATATATATATATATACACTGAATTGACTTTAAAAGTAGCGAATCTTCTCTGGTAGAATTTGTCACGGTGAAATAACTATAGTAGAGACAATCAAACACACTGAATTGACTTTAAATAACTATAGTACCATCCTTTTTAAAGAAGGATAAGAGAGAACAACCCATGGAACTGCACCAGAATGTGAAGAGTCCCCCTCTATTTCCCAGAGATGAAAAAAAACTTCACTCACCGAAAGAGTTACCCGATATGAATTGATAAATAGAGGTCAAGATTTTGTTGAATTTTTTTCACTTGGATAGACAAGAAGTCTAAGGATTTAGAATCAATAAACTCTTATACTTTTTTTTTGGATTACATAAACTCTTATACTTTAAACTTCTTAATTAGAACTACTCCCTGACCCACATGTATTAAAAGAACAAACTAATACTAAATACTCGAACATCAATAAACTGGAATCACTCAAAGTTTCAATCCATTGAAAATATTTAAAGCAAGGAAATTTTTCCATATATTATAACATAAATATTTGCAATACTTTAGTTTTTTTATTTTTGAAAAATAATACTACACTAGATATTTATATAAACAAAAGAATACATGTATTTTGATCCAAATACACAAAAAATTTGGTTAAATAAAAATTTTGAGGGTGAAAATTGTTACCTCTATTCAAATCAACTTCATTCTTCGTATGATTACTTCTCCCATTTGCCACTGCCTAAGATGTATAAAAGAAGAAAACTATTGCAAAAGTAGTGATGATAAATGTGTTTATTAAATACTAATTAAACCTCATCAAAAGCTCTTGGTGAAGTTTCTATGACATCATCATCATTATCCTCAAAATTATTTTGAAGAATATGAATTGGTTCAGAGGGCCTTTCCCCATGTGAAGATTCTCCAATAAGATTCTCCAACTTCAAAGAATTCATCTTTAAGTACTTCACTGCTAAACAATAAAGAACATTAAAACAGTTAAGTAACCCTCAATCAAATCAATTATATTAATGAGAATTGAGATTGCATGAGAAAATCGATAAAAAAAATTACGCTTCAATTTAATTGAGGTTGCAAAAAAAAGTTGAAGAAACATACGCTATAGTAAAATTGAAGATAGAACTTGATTCTCAACTAATAGTGATTGTGAGAACAAGTGTCTATAAAATAAACTGTAGTCAAAATTTGCTTTTATTTAATTTTGATATTATAATTATTTATCTAAAGAATACACTGTATACAAACTTTCAGTATAAACATTGCATATTTAATTTTTATGGAATTTTATACAAATACTTTAATTTCAGTCAAAAGTTAAACACTTACCTTACAAAAAATTAAATCATTCAATATAAACATTCCAAATTAATTCTTGTAAATTAAGTTCGGTATACATTTTTAATTTTAATATTTTTATTTAAAAAAACATTTAAGAACCAAATAAAAAAATTGCATGGAGATGATATAGGCACTAACACCTCCAACATATTTGTGAGGAATAACATCATTCGAGCGTTAATTTTATTACACGAGTTCTAACACAAGTGTCTAGATGACATCACAAAATATATAATTGATATAGTACAATGATATGAAGGATACTGAAAAGTCTATTGGTCGAAATTTGACAATTACTAGAAATGTCTATTTCTGCTTTAAATTGAAACAGACATTTATCGGGGGCAATTTGTTAGCTGGGAATTTCGACCATGGCCAAAGGTTATATTCTGGATTGATTAGCATGAAGTTTGGCTTCATGGAAGCTATATGTCTTTTTGAATCGACAACCACGTCAGATGGTTTCACAAGGTACTTCGAGCGGGAAAAATTTGAATTTAAACTAACGTTTGTTCTTCAGAAGAACACGTGGTGTCATTGGGAAAAGTCTTTCGTTTGAAACATCGGATGTGGCACTCATCTATGTAGCGACCGTTAGGGTCGAACTATTATAAATAGGAATCTTAGATTTTAAGATTGATGTATTTTGTAACACCCCAATTCTACCCATCGAATATTAATAAAATCAGAGTGCGAAAAATTTAATCATACAAGGGATGTCACATTTACTTCACATAAGCAACATACATTAATCATAATTATGCAGATACATAACACTTAAATAGCGGAATCATAATTTCTCAACGGTAACAACATCACATATTTTATTCAATGAAAACACTTCGCAACTATTACTATTATTCAACTTCAATTCGCTTAACATATTTATTCGACTAAACAACTTCAAAATGATAATTCATAATTCAACTTAAGGTAATAACAACATTTAAACATAACAACAATTGTCCATCCCCCGAGTGCTACATATCAGAGCAAGACCCTCTTGACTTTTAATAGAGCAACGTGAAGACTTCATAAATTAACTTCAAACTTCCACAGTTATACTTGAGTACCTCCCATTTCCCAAGGTAGGGGAAACATCAACAGAAGGGGTGAGATATCTAACAATATAATACAATGCATGATAAGTAATATAATAGAAATCAGATCGTATAATATACCACTTCACAACTTTCAAACAACAATTATAACAACAAATATAATAACAAATAGCAACGACAATTATAACAATAGCTATAATAGCAATTAGTAACAACAGTTATAATAATCGTTATAATAACCATTACACATCTTTCCAACAATATCTGTCACAACAAATTGTTAGCATAATTTCACACTAAATCATCAACAACGTATTACAACAAAATCATCAATTTAATACAACACTTATCCATCACCACAACAACATCATCAACAAAAATTAATCAACTCGAAATGCTGGTACCATTTTGAGTAAAACTCCCAACTTAAACATTAGTCATTCAGGCCATCGCCACTTTTGCCATTTTCAGGCCAACTTAAACATTTGCCATATTCAGGCCGTCGTGTTTGCCATAATTTTCAGGCCGTCGTATTTGCCATGATTTCCAAGCATGCATTATGCAATGGATGCGACTCAATGAATGCAACAATCACATACAACACAACAAAAATCTCATCACGAGGCATACTCCTATATCATTGTTATTACCAATTATTAGAGGTAATCATCATCACAAAAGGCATAAGCCTATATCGTCACTATAACACTGGCCATAGGCCTACAACATCATCATCGTATCAACAACATAATCATAACGATAATATAATCATAATCACATCACCAACATCACAATATCAATAAAATATTATTACAACAACATAACAACTATACCGACATCAACATAGAATAATTTTCAACAATAGATTCATTGACAGTAGAACAATTTCAGCAATTTCAGAAACAACCACCACAAATAACCACACACCGCAACAATTTTACACAACCACAAAAAGAGGCGATTATACAAATCCAATCCCACATATAATTCATCATAAATCCCATTATAGATTCAGAATCCCACCCTTACCTTGGATTGTAGATTACTCTATAATTCTATATATAACACCCCACTTCTACCCGGAAATTATAATGCGGAAAATATCAGAGTATTTAAAATTTTTTTGACAAACAAATGAGGCGTCACATATTCATTTAATAGTAAATCACATCATCGCCTTTAGCGGTTACATAGCACTTTTTTAATCAATCAAACAAATACTCAATATATAATACTTTTCAAAACATAACAACTTCTTTCATTAGAACATGGTGGAATCATAGTCCTCAATCTTTAAATCAATAACATCTTATTCAGCTAAGATAAAACAATAAACAAAAACATCATAGACATCATAAATCACCCCCCCGAGTGCTACGTATCAGAGCGACAACCGACTCGATTAACGGAAACTAAATCCTCAAACTCGAACACCTGCACGTTACCAATATAAAGGCAACGGCGAACAAGAGAAAAGGGTGAGATATCAAATCATATAAGTGAGTGCATGATAAATTGTATATTAGGATCCATGCATATAAGTCATACATTTAGTCACGAAACATCACATATAAGTCACATATAGTCACAAAACATCACATATGAGTCACACGTCTAGTCACCAAATATCGCATATAAGTCACGCAAGACATGTTCAGTTAATCGCATTCATAAATATTGATATCCTCATATTAATCACAAAACCATCGATTCACATTTTCACATACATCCATCATTTAATTAGTCACGAAGTACAATCGCGATATAGTTACAAAATGTCACAAATATGAATCACATAAGACACATGGGACATGACTCATGTATATGCATGTGGTACCAATCGGAGCTTCAGCCCCCGTCACCAATTGCCCAATTCAGAGGCACAAGGCATAAGCCTTCGTCACTAAATTTTGTCAATCCAAATTGTCACTGAGTATGCATATGAAATGTGATTCGACAAACAAGACGTACACAACATACTCATCACAATCACGCATCACCACAAGGCATACGCCTACGTCACTGATAATTACCATTTATTAGAGGTAATACAACGTCACAAATAACTTTCATCTTCACATAGAAATAAAATCATCGCGACATCATCATCATGTTTCAGTATATCACGGTAAACATATAACTTCACATTTTAACAAAATCATCACAACATCATCATCATCATCATTTACTTCACAAAATATTTGTCACAAGGCACACGCCCATATTACAATTATCGTCAATCATAACAGGTAATAACACTCCACACATATTCCAACAACTTCGTATAAACAACAAAGCAATTCCAATAATTCACATAATCAATAGTCGGTGTCATTAATAAACAATCACAAAGATATCCACAACAATTCATAAGATATAATCACAATTCGGTACCGGTTAATCGGATACAATTCAATTACTTCATCAATTATCCGATTCGTTCAGTTAAATTCACTATTTACTGTCATACCATAAATTCTATGTTATTTACTAAATCCCAAAGCATGATTACGGTCAATTTCATAATTTCCAGCAACAATGTGACACAGCAAATGCAATAAATTTAAACACCCAATTTCCCAAATACAATTGCTCATAAGCCCCATTATAGTAAGAGAATCCCACCCTTACCTTATTCAATGTGAAGTCTCCGATTGCACTTCCGATTTGGTACCACGGATGGAAATCTCTAAGCTCATTCCTCTTCTCCAAGGCTTGCCTCTTTCTCTTCACAACTATATTTCCCCAAAATGACAACACTACTCTTTTATCTCTAAAACCCTAATTTATCATTCCAATTGGGCTTAGTTAACAATTCTTCACAAACCAATTTAGTCCCAATAAGATAAATAACCGAAATAACCAATACATCACTTAAAAATATTCCGTCTATATAATAATCCATTTGCCGACATAAATACTTATTCTCCACAAAATAATTCTCAACCGATAAATTTCAAAAATAAAAAATAATAATATTTAATTAAATAAATAATTATATAATCGGGGCGTTACAACTCTCCCCACTTAGAATATTTTCGTCCTCGAAAATCTAATAGTTTACGAATCGGGGATCTTCGATTTAGTGAGTCTGCTGCAAGAAAAAACGGGAATGAGTTTCTCTCTTATTTTCTCTCTTCTGTGCAACATCCCATGACCAATTCCCCAAGACTTTTTCCTTTCTAATTAACCTAATCCATATCTTAACCTAATTTCATTAAACCTATTGGGCCTAACACTCTCACCCACCTTTTACTACCTCCATCACTTAATTAAGTCCATATAATAAATCTAGTATTTCTTCAATACTATTTCTACAACTTAATCAATTAATTAATCGACTAATTAATCATAACAGCCCATGTCAACAATTCTCAACACTCCATAAATTCAACAATTAAATTTGAAATAATTTAAAAATATTTAATTAAATAATTAATTAAATACCGGGTGTTACATGTTTTGCATTGTATACTAAAATCATTCAAAAACTCGAAGTACCGGAGCGAGAGAAAAGAGTCTGTGATTATGTACATATGAAAACACCATTGTTTTTTTTACTTTAAAATCACTTGCAACTTTATTATTTCCAGTCTTTCGCCATTTACTTTCCTTTACTTTAGTTCTTTACATTTTATCGAACCTTTATTTCTTGTAACTTTACTATTCTTGCAAATCTTTAAGATTCAGCCTTTATACTTTACTTAGTGTTTTTGCCCAGTATTTTATAGTCGAAGTCTTATTCTTCATAATCAGATAACACCTAATCTCTTTCATAAAGAAATCTTATTTCCTCAATAAACAAGAACCATGACAATGTATAAAGTAAACTTAGAATTGACTTTAAGACATGTCCTAGGATCAATCTAGTCGATCCTGTAAGTTCCAAATCATTCAGTTTACATTCTCTAAACCCTAAACCCTAAACCTGGCGGTTGTTTGTCAGAAACCACTGGTAAACACTATTTGAAGGTCATTATTTACATTCTCTAGTCAAAATATCCTTTTTTATAATTTTTTTGAGTATTTTGTTTAGAGGAGTTTTGTACTGTTGTGGCTACAAACACGTATGATGTCTTGGTAAAACTTTTTTAGGTTTAGTGGGGTTTTTAGTGGTTGAAGTTTCTAACTAACTCAATTAGTATAACTGTATAAGATTATTTAATTTCCTTTATTGGTTAATTTCCTATGCTATAAGGTTTTTCTTCTTTCAACTAATAAGTTTGATTTTCCTACAAAATGTTTAATTAATTAATTGTGAAAATTTATTATTTTTTAAGTTATTTAAAGGGTGTTTAAAATCCCCGTAATCCATCTCTTTTTCTTTAGTATTGACTTTAATTGATGTGGCATCACACGTGACTGCCACGTAAGCCTCCGTTAGTGGAATCTAACGGAAGGGACAAAAAATAGGGACGGAAATTTTTGCAAGGACCATTGTTTGATGAAAATTTTTGTAGGGACTAAAATTGAAGTTTGTCATATTTATAGGGACCTCTAACATATTTAACACATAAATAAATAAACGTAAGGAAAAGCAAGGATGTCACATCTTCATAAAACCTCACATAACAATTAATCCTGCTTTGTAACACGAGTTGTAAAACATTTAAACATAAATAGCATCTTTAGTGCTATTAATCAAATTATTTCAAACTTCGCGGCAGAATAAATATCTCTTAGAAACTTCTTCATAAATTAATCATTGCCATGAAAAGTAGTTCAAACATCGATAAAACCATCACACTTCGTGTTTATAACTCTGTGATTATAAAAGTAATATAAAATATTCAAATTAACAAAATGCTAAAGGTTCACAATCAATCGATCTCAATCCCGATGTTACATATCAGAGCAAGACCCACTTGACTCAACGAAACTAAATAGCGCACTCCGAAGCTACCTCTTATGCTTCCTGAACTAAACTTGATCACCTGCGTGTTACCCACGTGGAGGCAACATTCAAACAGGAAGGGTGGATAAATCGCAATCATCATGAAAAGCATAAGTAATAGATATAGTAATCATGACATAGGAATAACAACATGGCATTAATCACGACATCTATAATGACAATATTTTTTTTATAGATTAAAATCACATGAGACACTTCAGCTTCCTATTCGAAAATGATTCACATTCTAATAAATTATAGTAATAGTTTTTAATATTATTACTATTTTTTCTGTGTTAGCATATCAGCATACCTTTAATTGGAAGATGGAAGAAACACACATCTTAGTTGTCTCGAAGTAACTGTTTCCCTACATGCAGGTAGGGGTGGGAATAGGCCAGGCCGGCCTACAGGGGCCTATAGCCTAGCCTACTTAAGGCCAGGCCAGGTCAGGCCTATTTGATAAAAAGGTCAGGTTTGGGCTTTTTTAAAAGCCTATTTAATAAAATAGGCCAGGCCCAGGCTATTAAAAAAGCCTATAAAGCTTTGTCGGTCGGCCTATATTTTCATATATATTAAAATTAGTCTAAATAGGTTGGCCTATATATGCATATATATTAGAAAAAGTGTTAAATAGATTGGTCTATATATGCATATATATTAGAAAAAATGCTAAATAGGTCGGTCTTAATGTTCATATATATGCGACCTATAAGGCTTCTTAAGTAATATGAATTAATTGAAAATATTAATAAGAAAGAGGCTTTTAAATAGGCTTTCAGGCCAGGCCAGACTTTTAAAAAGGCCAGGCCAGGCTGAAAAAACGAGCCTATAGTAGGCCATAGGCCAGACTCAGGCCTTGTAAGTTTATCGTAGGCCAGACCCAGGCCTTATAAAGCCTAGCCTAGCCTATTCCCATCCCTACATGCAGGGCATTTACCTTGTGCTCTTATTGCTTTTTTAATGCAAAACTTGCAAAAGATATGGCCACACTTTGTGGCCGTTGCCTCCTCAATAGGATTCATACATATTGGACATTTATAGGGAGATTTTTTTGGAGTTTCAAGTTATTTTTTTCTTAGCTTGTGCGATTTCCTTCTCTTTCTGAGCTAACTTTAATGACAAAATATCAACATGCCAAAAAAATCTAGTTAGAAATATAACTCAAACAAAACTTGCAACTTATTTATTAAATTTTAGGCTTAATAACACTTTTGGTCCTCGTGTTATGACCAACTCACGAATCTGGTCCTTCCATTTTAAAACAGAACAAAGTAGTCCCTAAACTTGTCTAAAAGATGCAATACTGGTCCTAACCCCCATTTCCACTCCAAAAAAGCTGATGTGTCCAAATTTTAAGTGATGTGGCCCAATATTTGTTTACGTGGCATTGCATATTTGGAAATATAAATTATTAATTCATCATCTAAATAATTGATGTAATGAATTTATTAATTCAGAATTATAATATCTTCCCTAATCTCCTCAAATAGAATATACTGGTTCAAACGAAGCAACATCCATCACCATCTTCGGACTCGCCAACAACAACATAAATCTTCCATTCCTCAAAAAACTTGCAGCAGCGAATCACAACAACGATTCAACAACAATCGAGCCACAACGACACGAATCCAAAAACGCACGGACCAGAGATTGAAAGAGGTGATTGAGATCGGAGAAGAAGACGTCGGAGAGAGGGGAGATCACTGTTCATCATCTGCAAAACACAGTCGCAGAATACAGAACCAAAACCCTTAAATTCCATCATCTTCATTTCACCGCACCAAAAAACGTTTCCTCACCGAGCCAAATATCAGCCAAATCGATTCACACAATCATCGAACCGCAACAAACAACATCATCATCCTCAAACCTGCATGTTAAACCCAACACAACAAAGCTAACAACGCAACTCAGAGGAGAAGAGATAAACGAGAAAGCCAGAATCGAGAAAGAGAGGAGGACGAGATTTGAGGCTGCGCGAGGGAGAGTTTATTTGTCGGAAGTTGATCGGAGAAGAAGAGTTGACGGAGGGTGGCGTGCCGGAATCGAAGACGGGGAGAAACTGGCGCAGCGCCGTTTGTATAGAAAAGGGGAAAAAGAAAGTGAATGGGTCACAAATGTCTAACCCTAACCCTAATCCCTTTCTAGCAACAGTGTTCATGAACATGATGAAGATAGTGCAAAGAATTCCATTAAATATGATTTTTTGTTTTAATCTTTTTCTTTATTTTCTGAAGTGTTAAATTAAATATTATTAAATAAAATATTCAGTTTTAATGACGTGTAAATGTCTAGTCAGTCCCTTAATTTGGACACATCAGCTTTTTTGGAGTGGAAATGGGGGTTAGGACCAGTATTGCATCTTTTAGACAAATTTAAGGACTGCTTTGTTCTGTTTTAAAATGGAAGGACCAGATTCGTGAGTTGGTCAAAACACGAGGACCAAAAGTGTTATTAAGCCTAAATTTTAATAACAGTTATGGATTGCATGAAATACTTTAGATGTTGTAAAGAGTTATTTAATAACAGTTATGGATTGCATGAAATACTTTAGATGTTGTAAAGAGTTGTGTAATTTCTAAATATATCATGTAACAACACCAAAAAAAAATCATACAATTTCATATTAGTTAGATTTTGTATCATTTATTTTTTTATAAAAATAATTACTACTATTCAATTTATTAAATGGTCGAGCATATAATAGAAAAAAGAACTTAAAATGACCAACTCAATAAGACCACATCTTATTGCTACACACATAAAAAAATAGTCATAAAGCTAGAAAGTTTATTAATACCCCATGTGGAATCAACATTTATATAAACAATATCACCATTTGGCTACGCCAAAATTGATATTTTGTATCTCCATATTTAATAGCACTTTTAAATAAAATGCTATTAAAAAGGAAACAAATAGATATATAATAGCACTTTACGGTCGAGCGCTATTATAGAATGCTGACAACGTGATTTCGATAGCACTTTATAAAAAAACGCTATTATTAAACTTCACTAAAATAGCATTTTTTATAAAACGCTATTATTACTCTTTCACTAAGATAGCACTTTCTGTAAACGCTATTAATATTCTTCATTTAAAAGATACTATTCACTTATTACTACCTTACACTAGCGTTTTTAAATAAACGCTATCCTTGAACTTCATATAATAAAATAAATAAAAAAGGCGGAAACATTTCATTTTCGCGCACATTATTTTGGCCAAAATTCCACTCACGACTTTTCTCTCTCCAAATAACAAAACCTACTTTGCAAAACCTTTTCAGGTCTCTCAAAACCTTAGATTCACTCACGCCGTCGAACACCAAAACACAACCACGAACTCTCTCAAAACCTTCGATTCACTCTCACCGTCGAACACCGAAACACTACCACGAAGTATTCTCCCTTCGCCAACCTTTCACCATCGATTCATCGATTCACCAACGGAAAGAGGAAGCATGATCGATTCACTATCATTTGTACCCTAATTCAGATTCACTTCTAATTCACCACTCGAACATAAAGAGGAAACACGGAAACATAATAAAGAGCAAAACCCATTCTCCGTCGAACTCAGCACTTCGTCAGCTCACCACCGTCGTATATGGTAATCTTTATTTTCTTATACTATTGATTTGCATTGTGAAATTTGTGAGATTTGAAATTAATGATAGTTTAGTTTCTACATTGTTGACTAATTATAAGAGAATCCCTAATTTTATTGTATGCTACATTATTCAAGATTTGACAAAGTTTTCACCAATATAAGTGATGGATGAATGTTGATTTACTTTGGTGTATACATAATCTGAAGACACCATTTTGTGAGTACATTCTCTTTTGTTGCAACTTGAATGTTGCAAATTCATGAAGATGATTTCATCCTAACTGTGCCATAATTTGTGTTACAAGTCTGCTTTAAAACACCTGAAGTTGGATAGATGAAAGAAATACGAGTACTGCTTTCCTTGTAAGTTTTTTGGCCTTATGCATATGTACACTTTCTACCTACTAGTGAATAAAGTTTATAAACTTGGAAAACCAAAAGCTTTTACTAGTTTAATAAGCTGCAAAGGAGTTCAGAATTGTGTTAGTAGTCTGCGTGAAAGAAAAATCTCGGTCATCTAGACGACACCTCTCAATTTACTCAGGTTTCTTACATGTCTTTGATTCTTTATAAATATAGCTACATGTTCTACCATATAGATCGATCATGGCTCCTTCCTCACCACATGTAGAAAATAACAGTAGCAATGTATTGAAGGATGTAATGATATGGGGCGGAGGAATTGGTTGCCTTGTAGGGATTGTGAATGAAAGGTTTGTTCAAAATAGTAATTATTCTTTAGTGCCCAAGTTACTCGAATCCACAACAATGTTAGATGTACAAAATGTAGCTTTAGGAGGAAACCATGTTTCTTGTTCGGGTTTGGTTGATGAAAGAAAGATTAGAAGAAAATAACTATTTCAACTGCTAACTTTTTTTATTTTGATACCATTGAAATATTAACATATTTGTATAGTTGGTGTTACATTTGTGTGTTTCAAAGTAAAGTTAACTTGTCATTTAACTTAATCATATTTGAGATTTAAGTTATGTTGCATCCCAATATTTCATTGCAACCACCATTCACACTGATTTCATATTTTCATACTGATTTCAGGCAGGCAGTTCCTTGCAGGCAGGCAGTTCATTTAAGCCTCATGTAATTGTAACAGCAGGAAGTTCCTTGCCTTGTTGTAATTGTGCTTGTAGATCAGAGTAGACAACACCCTGTTATACCAGTATTAGGTCTTAAAACACTTATTAGGCATCTGAACACTTATTAGGCTTATTAAAAGTGAAATATGAGTTGGTTCCATTCGGATCTAGTTCAGGATAAAAATTCTATACACAAGAAATTGTATTTTTCCGCTAGTATCAATTGTATAGCATGAGTCGTACATCTGTGAAAGAAACTACAAATCCTTTTCAGTATGTAAATGGTCTCTTATCTGTGTTTTCTACATTATTAATTATTACCTGTTGGATTTTAGAAAAATAAAATGTCATTGGTTATGTTTAAATTGCAGTATGTTACCGCCATAACCCACCAGAGTCATATCTCTCCACTACCTCTAACTAAACAGCCCATCATATGAAATTATGACCATGGCCTTCAAATATGAGTTGGTTCGAGAATCAATAGTTATAAGTTTTAACATCCAGAAATATAATAAAAGGAATCGTTTACCTCGGGAATTATAAATTTATTTGTGAGAAGACAGAATGTGGGAAGTGTACAATACGCAATCAGTGTGGGAGTGAAGTAAAGGGGTAGAAAATTGTGATGATATAAGAAAGCCTCATGAGAAGCCTCATCCTTCCGTTGTAGCCATATCATCTGCCACAGAACCATAGATCCATCCAATCTGGTGAAGTTACAAAAATGATTATTAATAGCTAAAAAAACAGCTCATCAATCATACATATTTCTTAGAATTGAATTCAGATACACTGACAACACGATATAAATAGACATGTTCACCTCTTTTGACTCCCCTCTTATTGTCACCGTACTTCTTATTACCACCCTTATATAAGCTTGTATGGTTTGTTAATTTTTTTAAATTCTTTTATTGTATTTGCTTCTTGATGTTACTCTTGTATGGTATAATAACGTTTTTACACTTTTTACAGGTAAAATATGGCTTCTATTAGTGATGAAGGTGGTTCGTCTAGTAAAGCAAACAATTGATAAATGTGGTGTGATCCGGTTGCAAAAAATCACAAAGCCCAAAGCAATGGAAAGAGGATTGAGGTAAAATAGCGATGTTAAGGATAATTATAATTATCAGAGAAGGAAAGTATTAGTATAGTACTAATTAGGAATCAGGTTTATGATTGGGTAATTAAATAGGTAGTCCACCCACTATCTAAAAAACATCATGTTTACCCAATAGTGGTGTACTGTCAGTGTGTATAAGTCTGTAGTGTGCTTTAAAAGTGTATACTAATTAGAGTATAGCCAAGTTATTTAGAAGTTATTTAATTGTTATTTAATTGGAATCATGGTTATGTCATGTATTTAATAAATAAACAAATTTTATCAAACCATAATGTCTATGTCATGTATTTTAACGCTAACAGACAATAGGTGTCTACCTAAGGTAAGCATATATATCCATCACTTTCATTTTTTTCTAGTACCTAATTGTTTATGAGAACAAAAACAAATTCAAATAACAAATTGGTGAGTTATTTGTGTATACCACAATGTATCATGTAATGTTCTTTGTAAATTGGTGGAGTATTCTAAAATGAACATCATTTCATATTTTATTGAAAAAATGATTACTGTGGATACAACGTAGTGAACCAATTTGTATATCGAGTCTTCTACATGTGTTTTTTTAATTAACTATCATGGATGTAATTTCTTAATCATTTTATCTCATGCTAAGACTAACCAAATTTTTCATGTAGTTAAATTACTTCATACTTTATAGTTTAGTTTCAATGCATGCTCCATGTTATTCTCTAAGTAAATTGTACTATTTAAAATTTCATTCTGTTTCTACTTCACCAATTTCAGCACTAGACCAAAATTTCACCTGCGTTGAGATTAATTCTATCCGCTGCTATGTCCTTTTGAATATTCATGCTAAAGTTGAAGTCGAATAAATATGACAGCATGAAGAAGTAATCGAAACAGTATGTAATACTGGACATACAATTTAGTGTAGAAGTATCTGAGAGAGGAAGAAAGAAACCTACGTCTCGCATTTTCTAATGATGGAATAAACCCTCATGGTATTGAGGTAATACTTTTTTCACTTGGTTATGGATCCTTAAACACATATCAGAGTTTGAAAAGATCATTATTTCATAATATGAGTAAGTAGTGGTTAAATTTAAGATGATTTGTTTTCTACCACGCCCTGTTTCAAAATTTGGTTTTCTTTTCTTTTCCATTTCAGTACCCTTGTAATTGTTTACTAATCAGAAATTCTCTGAATGGATTTTCTAGCTTGTATAATGGGAGAATTGTTTGGTAATTCTTACAAATTAGTGGGAAGCTTTTGTTTGTACACTCGTGATCCTAATTAATATGTCTAAACATTGTTTTTTAATTACTGCAGAAAGTTAGTAATGAAAATCGAGAAAGAGCGTTAAATCCTCAACATCCCTATCGAAAGTCACGTTTAGGGTGTGCTCGTCTAGAAATGTATGTACAGGTAGAAGAGTCAGAAGGGAATGAGATAAATCGTAATCAAGTGTGGAAGGGCTGCCCGCGTCAATAAGGATGGCGTGATTATAAAACAGTATGTATACTTCTTAGTATAATATCTCTGTGTCAGCTTACTTATCAACATATATGTATACTTCTTAGTGTAATGTCTCTGGTTAGATCTGTCGATCCTGAATAAGATTAACTCTGATTATAAAACAATATAGATTTATAGTTGCAATAGTTCGATCAAAGTTAATCAAACCGTGTTAATATTCTGTCGCGAATTGAACTGGTATAGAAATTTGGTTCATTTGTTTTGTGAATTTATATCAGAACAATAATGCTTTACTCTATAAACATTTTGTGCCATTTTACATGTTACTATTTACAAGAATGAGGGGGCTTTGGATTTCAATTAGCTAGTTTGTTATATTCTCATATACTAATGATTACTAACAATGTGCTTAAAAGAGGACCTGTCTGTTCTAACATGTCATTACCAGAGACTTCCAATATTTTAATTCCAGCTTTCCTTTAAAAGGATCAGGTTGTACTTTTTTGAATTTATTCGATTTTTGATGAGCCTGATTGTACTAAATTGTTACTATGGACTAACAATTAGGACCATTGAGTTCATTTTGTGAACTGTAAGTCGCAAATCCATTTTTTCAGGGTGGTTCAGTTGGTTTTTCTTTAATCTTCACTACTGACCATGGTAACATTCATGCTTGATGGAACTTTGATTTTATATCAAACTTCGGTACTAGTTTTTATTGTAAATTTTTAATTACTATATATATCTTGTATTGATTTTTATTGTACAATACATAATCAATATATTCCTTCTATGATACAGGAAAACAAGAAGCATGTATTTTGCCTAGCTAAGTGATTGTATCTAAGGGTTAGGCGCTTTTGGTTCACGAAGTGTGGATACTACTTTGTCCTGTTTTGTTGTCCCTTTTTGTTTTTTTAGGTGCCTTGTTTAGAGAATATGACTGTTTGCTCTAGGATTGAAGTACTCTTAGTTGGAATTAATGCATGCAATATACAAATTTGGCTATGCAAATGTCCTCTTTTTTTAGTACATTAAAATGTTATGATATTTGTAAATAAGTGGATTTGGTATTGAATTAAATGTAGCTTTTTAATATTTTCACCTAAAAGAATGATTTTATGTACTGCAAAAAAAAAAGGTGTACTATAATAGCATTTCATATAGATTGCTATTAATGAAAACATCCTATGATAGCACTTTTAAGAGAAAGGGCTATCATTTTGTCAAAAAAAAAAAGAAAGGGCTATCAAACATTTGCCATATATTAGCATTTTGTTTTAGAGTGCTATCAAATATGTGCCCTATAATAGCGTTTTTTTAAAGTGCTATCAAACATGTGCCCTATAATAGCACTTTGTTTGAAAGTGCTATCAAAATCAAATAAAAAAGAACTATAAAGCGCAAAAAAAAAAAAATCCACTTCAATAGCGCTTAAGTGAAAACGCTATTAAAAACATGTACTTTAATAGCGCTTTTAAAGTGCTATTAAACAAAATCGTTTACAATAGCGGCGCAGTTAATAGCGCTTTTAAGTGCTATCAAAAACAAAAGAAAACGCTATTAAATAACTTTTATGGCATAGTAAGAATGCGAAAAAAAGTATGAAATCCTGTAATTTTCTGCAATAATCATGAAAGATAAACTTCTAAAAACAAAAACATCATTCATTATAAAAATATAATTCAACTATCATTTATTATATTCCTCTTAAATGTTAATATATATATATATATATATATATATATATATATATATATATATATATATATATATATATATATATATATATATATATATATATATATATATATATATATATATATATATATATATATATATATATATATATATATATATATATAGGGCATATCATATGAGAATGACATATTTATATGAGAATGTGAGAATGAATCTGAACCATTGGATTTTAAAATAAATGGTGGCGATTATGGGTGAATCTTTTTTTTCTCTCTCCTACTTCATTTATTTCAAAATGTAGGGAGAGAAAAAAAAGATTCACCTATAATCTCCACCATTTATTTTAAAATTCAATGGTTCAGATTCATTCTCACATTCTCATATAAATATTCCATTCTCATATGATATGCCCTATATATATATATATATATATATATATATATATATATATATATATATTGTAAATTTCAATTTAAAATTTAATGTATATATACTGAATTGACTTTAAAAGTAGAGAACCTTCTCTTGTAGAATTTGTCACGGTGAAATAACTACAGTAGAGAGAACCAAACACACTGAATTATCTTTAAAAGCATTAGGAATATTACACTTAGGGATGGCAACGGGTGCCCGCGGGTGCGGGTTTTATACTACCCAAACCCGCACCCGAAATTACCACCCGAACCCGAACTCAAACCCAAAAGCTATTCGGGTGACAAAATAACACCCACGCCCACACCCGTTTGGTTCGGGTTTTTTCACCCAAACCCAAACCCGCACCTGAAATATCGGGTGGCACCCGAACCCAAACCCAAACCCAGTCAATTCGGGTTTTCACCCGTTGACTCGGGTTCGGGTGCGGGTGGACCTCGTGGGTTTGGGTCTGTTTGCCATCCCTAATTACACTTAAGGAGCTCTAAGTAAGTTGATGCAACAATAAAAAATACCATCCTTTTTAAAGAGTTACCCGATATAAAAAGAGGTCAAGATCTTGTTGAGTTTTTTTCACTTGAATAGACAATAAGTCTAAGGATTTAGAATCAATAAACTCTTATACTTTTTTTTTTTTGGATTACATAAACTCCTATACTTTAAATTTATTAAAACTACTCCCTGACCCACATGTATTAAAAGAACAAACTAATATTAAATACTCGAACATCAATAAGCTGGAATAATATAAATACTTGCAATAATTTAGTTTTTTATTTTTGAAAAATAATACTACACTGGATATTTATAAAACCAAAAGGATACATGTATTTTGATCCAAATACATAAAAATTTTGTTTAAATAAAAATTTTGAGGGAGAAAAGTGTTACCTCTATTCAAATCAACTTCATTCATCATACGAAAACTTCTCGCATTCGCCAATGCCTAAGATGCATAGAGGGAGAAAAAGTGTTCCCTAAAATATAACATCCACTAAAAACTATTGCAAAAGTAGTGATGATAATTTTTTTTATTAATTACTAATTAAATGCTAACATTTCATATCTTTGTCTACAAAAAAAATAGACATTTGGCAATTATGTTTTAGAATCTGCAATAAAAAAAATTGAAGAATTAATTTAACCTCAGCAAAAGCTCTTGGTGAAGTTTCTATGACATCATCATCATTATCGTCAAAAACTCAAAATTATTTTGAGGAACATGAATTGTTTCAGAGGGTCTCTCCCTATGCGAAGATTCTCCAATAAGCAAAACTCCATTTCTTTGTCGATTATCCAAATTCAGAGAATTCATCTTGTAATACTTCACTGCTAAACAATAAAGAACATTAAAAAGGTTAAGTAACACTCAATCAAATCAATTATACTAATGAGAATTGAGATTGCATGAGAAAATCGATAAAAAAATTTACGCTACAATTTAATGGAGGTTGAGAACGTAAAATTGAAGAAACATACGCTGTAATAAAATTGAAGATAGAACTGGAGAGGAAAATAAAATAAACTGGATTCTCAACTTATAGTGATTGTGAGAGCAAGTGTCTATGTGTCATGTCTACCTCAAAGTATATAGAAAAATATTATAATAATAATAATCACAAAAATATAATGATAATATTAATAGTAATAATAATGTATTAATAAAGTATTAATAATTTTGTCTTAAAGTTCTTCATTCTTTCTGTAGTCAAAATTTGCTTTTATTTAATTTTGATATTATGATTATTTATCTATAGAATACATTGTATACAAACATTCAATATAAACATTCCATATTTAATTTTTATGGAATTTTATACAAATACTTTAATTTCAGTCAAAAGTTAAACAATTCCCTTAAATTTTTTTAAATCATTCAATATAAACATTCCAAATTAACTTTGTAAATTAAGTTATGTATACATTTTTAATTTTAACATTAATATCTTTTTATTTAAAAAACATTTAAAAACTAATTAAAAAATTTGCATGGAGATAATATAGGCACTAATATCCCGAACATATTTGTAAAGAATAATATCATTCGGATGTTAATTTTATTACATGAGTTCATACACAAGTGTTTAGATGACATCACAAAATATATAACTGATAGAATACAACATGGTACTTATACATATATTACGAATGTCGGCATAAAAAACTAAAACATAAGCACAACATATAACAACAAAATATGAGACATCTAAGACAACAAATCTTCAAGCCATCTTTATTTACTTTTATCTCTGCTCGAACACCTAGAATGACAACACGAATGTGGTGAGATGCTACATCTGAATGGAGTTACCTCAAGTTCCATTCAACTCCACGGGTTCTCATGCACTATTATATCCGTGTCAAAACTTCTTTACCTCACATGACATATGATCTGTAGGTTTCGAGCATGCGAGATTTAAATGATCCTACTTCATGCATGAATATCATGCACCGGGTTCATCTAACCCATTTGGTACTTCGGGAGCTCATAACATAACATGTTATTGTTCCTCGACCATAACTCATCATACGAGTCTGGATTCGGTTCAAGGACTATCTACTAAATGAGGGACATCTTTCCCTGGCCATAACCTATCACTCAAGTCTGGGTTCAAGTTACATATTTTCTTACAAAATGAAGATGTATTTCCCTAACCATAATTTATCATTCAAGTCTGGATTTGGGTCACCAACTCATTTCAATATAGTTGGAACATCTCTTCCTAATGGATACCTCTTACATGGTTTGGACACGATCCACGGAAATCCACCTCTACATGGAACATTTCTCCCCGACCGTTACCTCTTACATGGGCCTAACAGGGGTCACAAAATTCCAATTCTAAAACATTTTCCTTCCTCGGTCACGGAAACTCATTACCCCGAAACTCAGGTTACAGACAACCATCCGAATCTTTCCCAATAATGGTAGAAATATATAGGCATTGCCCCTGATATTACTCACACTAGTGTAACTCAATTCTCCTTCAAAAACCCATTGTTTGTCACATATACCATCTAGGGTATACTTTAGTGCCTGAACATCACTTACTTATTCCACCTTTAGATACATGTATCGACTAAGGTTTCTATCATGTACGAATCTCATAATCTAGATGAGATAACTCAATCTAGGGTTTCCTTACTATTCAAGGTTCATCACGCTTAGTTAACATGAAACCTAGCACATGCGAGAAACCATCTTAATTGTTGAATCAACTTGTGACAAATTTGTGAAGCATTACACTCAATTTTACTCACTCATTTACTAAGTGATTTATTGAGTGTTATCGAGAGATTTAGCCACAAACTATCACTCATAATCCAACTAGGGAAATCGCACAACATTAACTATCATATATTTTGAGACACATAAACTATCATATATTATACTATAAATACTAGTTTAAAGTAGAAAATATTTCTTTCTATAAATTTGATATGTTGAAATTAAATGATATATAGATAACAAAAGAGTTAAAATATTTGAGATATGAAATTATATAAACCAAGTAGTTTTATTTTTATTTTTTATATCTAGTGGAGATTTCTTTTAAATATGTATTTTTAGTTATCAAAAGCTTTTAGATGTTATTCAAATAAATTGCACTATATGAATTTTAATTTTTCATAAATTATATTAAATAAATCCACTTGAAAAATTATTTTTTTAAGGTCTCCTACTAGATAAAGATGGTTGATTTGATTTCAGAAATTAATCTTAACAATAATTGAGTGGGGCTTGAATTGTACATTTGAGATATTACTTTAGGTAAGATTTTTGTATTATTTATGAAGAAGATTGTGATTTAAAATTTATAAATTCTAATAGTTTGTGAGAAGGGTACGAAAACCAAAGAAAGGTTATGAAAGTCAAGTTTTTTAGGAGAGATCTTTTATTTAAAGACTCCACAAAAATATTAGTAAAATGGTTAACCTATTCATACTTTTGTATCTTGGACTAATTTAGTTCAACTTGGAGCAAAGAGCATTGTGATGTTAGGGTTTTTTACAATACAAACTATTATATATATATATATATATATATATATATATATATATATATATATATATATATATATATATATATATATATATATATATATATATATGAATATAAAACTCCTCTTCATCGTGACTCAAATAAGATTTCAAATCAAGTGAACTCACGAAAAGAAGACATATAAATCCCTTATGTCAATATCAAATGAGTTATAAATTTAAATATTGAACATTCAAAAGTATCCAACAAACATCTATAATTAATGATATGAAAAATAAATAACGAAAAATGGTACTTGTGACGAACTTCATAAGAAGTGACATAATCATTCAAGAATATCCAAAATAGCATAATGTATTATTATCTAGTCCAAAATTATCGTCAACAAAGCTTCGATAATCCTGTTGTACAACAAAAGAGAGAATCACATAAAATGAAAGTAATGACAATTTTTTTCTTATAGATTAAAATCACATGAGACACTTCAACTTCCTATTCCAAAATAATTCACATTCAAATAAATTATAGTAATAGTATTTGAATATTATTACTATTTTTTGTGTTAGCATATATGCATACCTTTAATTGGGAGATGGAAGAAAGACACTTCTTAGTTGTCTCGAATTAACTGTTTCCCTACATGCAGGGCATTTACCTTGTGCTCTTATTGCTGTTTTAATGCAGAACTTGCAAAAGATATGGCCACACTTTGTGGCCACCGCCTCCTCAATAGGATCCATACATATTGGACATTTATAGGGAGATTTTTTTGGAGTTTCGAGTACTTTTTTCTTAGCTTCTGCGATTTCCTTCTCTTTCTCAGCTAACTTTAATGACAATATCAATATGCCAAAAAAAAAAAACTAGTTAGAAATATAACTCAAATAAATCTTGCAAGTTATTTATTAAATTTTAATAAGAGTTATGGATTGCATGAATATTTTAGATGTTGTAAAAAGTTATGTAATTTCTAAATATATCATGTAACAACACCAAAAAAAAAATCATATAATTTCATATTAGTAAGATTTTGTATCATTTATTTTTTTATAAAAATAACTACTACTATTCAGTTTATTAAATGGTCAAGCATATAATGGAAAAGAGAACTTAAATGATTTTTTAATTTAGAAAATGACCAACTAAATAAGACCACGTCATACTGTTACAAACATAAAAAAAAACTAGTCATAAAGCTAGGAAGTTTATTAATACCTCATGTGCAATGGGATCAAAATTTATATAAACAATGTCACCATTTGGTTGAAGAATGCTACCGTCAGGAAATAAAAAGTTCGAAATCCTGTGATTTTCTGCAATAATCATGAAAGATAAATTTCTAAAAAGCAACAACATCAATCAGCATAAAAATATAATTCAACTTTCATTTATTATATTCCTCTTAAATGTTGAAAGAATATATATATGAGGCAACAAAAGGTCTTAAGTAGTATAAGATTGAGAATCCATTTAAAAAAATATGAATGATAGCGCAATAATTGAAAGGAGTATAAACTAGAAAGAAACAAAAGAGGCACCAAACCAACCTCCAGCCCACAAAACAAAACAATTGAACGAAAAGGAGGGAACTAAGATAAAGAACCAACCTATGATAGGACAAGCTTAGATCACAGTCGAAATAAACCACAATTTATAGAAAAGACATCTTTTAGGGGTTCTTCCAAAAACACTACAATGCTAGGTCAAAAACACGTACCTCTTTATTGATGTTGACAAAGAGTAGACTTCTCAAGTCAAACCGAGAAAGCATAAGGGTCCGTTTGGTTGGGGGGTTTCGGAGGAGAGGGGAGGGGAGGGGAGGGAATATTTTAAGTTAAGTATGTTTGGTTCAATTTTTTATGAGGGGAGGGGAGGGGATTGGAGGTAAATAGAAAAACACTTAGAAAGGGGGGGATTGAATAAGTGTGACTTTAAATCTTGGACGATAAAAATAAATTGCACAATTATTTTTATCCTGGTTCGCTGTTAACGAAGCTACTCCAGTCCACCCCCGCAGAGATGATTTACCTCAACTGAGGATTTAATCCACTAATCGCACGGATTACAATGGTTTTCCACTTAGTCCGCAACTAAGTCTTCCAGAGTCTTCTGATCACACACTGATCACTCCAGGAACAACTGCTTAGATACCCTCTAAGACTTTTCTAGAGTCTACTGATCAACACGATCACTCTAGGCTTAGTTCACTCCTAAGACTTCCCTAGAGTATTCTGATCAACACGATCACTCTAGTTACAAACTGCTCAGCCAACTGCTAAGACTTCCTAGAGTATACTGATCACACTGATCACTCTAGTTCCTTACAACTTAATGTAATCTATTCAAGAGTTTACAAATGCTTCTTAAAAGCGATAATCACAACTGTGATATTTCTCTTAACGTTTAAGCTTAATCTCACTAAAATATTACAACAGCAATGTAGTGAGTTGATGAAGATTCTGAGCTTTGATTGAACAGCGTTTCAGCAAGTTTATTTTCGTTCAGAGTTGTTGAGAATTGGTTAACCTTGCTTCTCATCAGAACTTCATATTTATAGGCGTTGAGAAGATGACCGTTGAATGCATTTAATGCTTTGCGTGTTCCGTACAGCATTGCACTTAATGTTATACGCTTTTGTCAACTACCTCGAGCCTTGTTCACGCTGTGTCTACTGACGTAGCCTTTAGTAGCTTTTAACGTTCCTTTTGTCAGTCAGCGTAGTCTGCCACCTGTACTTCCTTCTGATCTGATGTTTGTGAATACGACGTTTGAATATCATCAGAGTCAAAACAGCTTGGTGCATAGCATCTTCTGATCTTCTGACCTTGAAGTGCTTCTGAGCGTGATACCATCTTCTGATCTTCAGTGCTTCTGATCTCATGTTCTTCTGATGCTTCCATAGACCCATGTTCTGATTCTGCTTCGACCATCTTCTGATGTCTTGCCAGACCATGTTCTGATGTTGCATGCTGAACCATTTGAGATACAACTTCTGAGCGCTGAATTATGCGTACTCTTTATATATATTTCCTGAAAGGGAAATTGCATTGGATTAGAGTACCATGTTATCTTAAGCAAAATTCATATTATTGTTATCATCAAAACTAAGATAATTGATAAGAACAAATCTTGTTCTAACAATCTCCCCCTTTTTGATGATGACAAAAACATATATAAATGATATGAATTTGCGATCAGAAAGAGTAGACGGCAAAAGACAAATTACACAGCTATAGCATAAGCATATGAATATGTCTCCCCCTGAGATTAACAATCTCCCCCTGAGATAAATAATCTCCCCCTGAAATAAATACTCGAAGAACTTTGATAAAAGACTTCCCTGATTATTTCGGTAGAGACGATCATATAAGCTTTCTGCCTTTAGAGAATTCATAGCTTCTGACTTCTGCTTCCATTGGACAGCTTCAGAACTTGAATTTCTTTAGATCCTTAGAACACTCACAGCTTCTGATTTCTGCTTCCATCGTGGACAGCTTCAGAACTTGACTTTCTTTGATCTTCAGAACATTCACAGCTTCTGACTTCTGCTTCCATTCAGGACAGCTTCAGAACATGAATTTTCTGGATCTTTTAGAACATTCACATCTTCTGATTTCTGCTTCCCTCGGATAGCTTCAGAACTTTGAATGTCTACTAACATCACTTCATGCTAGATTTGTATCAGAACATTGTTGAATGTACCAGAGCATCATCAGAGCATCTCTACATCCTGAAATGTTACAGAACAAAAACTAAACGACAAAAGTCAGCATGAACGAGTTAGAACATAAAAATGTATGATTGAACACATTATATATATCAGAGCCATATAGGCTGAAATAATGTATCAGAGCAAATAATGTATCAGAGCCATAACATTATATGTATCATAGCAAATAGAATTTTGTCAGGACAGGATAGACAATGATATTCAAATTCTATTATCAGTGCTTCTGATTCATTCTTCTTTCTTGCTTCTGATCTCTGAAGCTTGACAGCACTCAGCTTGCTTCAGTTTCCAAGAGCTTATTCCTTTTACAGAATAACGCTTCTTATGGTTTTGCTTCTTGTGTTTGCTTCTGAAGATTCACTTCACTTCTGTGTACCTGCAAAACACTTAAACCATATAGAACTTGCAGTTCTTGTTAGTGAATGCAACTGATTAAATCAAATCATTTATCACAGTATTTCTCCCCCTTTTTGTCATATCATCAAAAAGTAGAAAAGATTCAGATGAATAAAACAGAACACATGGAGGAAGAAGATGATTTCATTAAGGTTCAACCATTGGGTACAGAAGTACAAAATGATAAGATCAGATGCACAGAAACAGAACAGATGCAAAGAAAAGAAAGAAACAACACAGACTCAATCTAAGATGGCCCTAGTCTTGATAAGATCTTGGCCAGCATCGCTTTAACATCGTTGTTGTGTCCTTCTTGCCTTTCAATGAAAGCATCATACTTGTCATTGAGTGAGCTTTGCTCATCCTGTCTCCTCTGAATCGCTTCTAGAGTCCTTGCAAGACGAGAAGGTTCATCAGAAGAAGCTTCACCGCTTTCAACTACAGGAATGGCAAGTTGATCTGCAGCTTCCATAGAAGTATCATTTGCTGGGATTTCCTCAACAGGGTCTGATTCAGCAACATGATCTTCAGCATCTGCTTCTTGCATAGAAGCATCTCCATACTCTGCAGCAGGAATTTCAGAGTCTCCATTCTCTAGTGCCTGAAGGATGGCAGCTAAATTCCTGGGAGCAGAAGGACCTTCAACTGCACGCACGTTTATCCACGAATAGTAACGACAGGATTACCATCCCGAGATAAAACGTAACAGCTGTTTTGCTTTAAAAGAGGTTCTGAATCAACTTAGACAATGAAACGTTAGTAATAACCGAATCATAATTTCTAAAAGATTTCAATCAGAACTTCTGACAAAAAAATGTTCCACATTCATTTCAGAAGATACTCATACATGAGAACTTCTCATCTTCTCATTCTGGGCATAAATCCATACTGATGTTCTTCAGAATGAACTTAAACCTATCTTCAGCCAGGGGTTTTGTAAAGATATCAGCCCATTGATGGTCTGTATCAACAAAGTTTAAAGATATGACACCCTTCTGAACATAGTCCCTTATGAAATGATGTTTAATCTCAATATGTTTAGCTTTTGAATGAAGAATAGGATTCTTAGATAAACATATAGCAGAAGTATTATCACAGAATATAGGAATGTTACTCTCAAATATCTGATAATCTTCTAACTGACTCTTCATCCAGAGCATCTGTGTACTACAACCAGCAGCAGCTACATATTCTGCTTCTGTCGTTGATAGAGCAATAGTTGCTTGCTTCTTGCTGTACCAGGAGATCAAATGACTTCCAAGAAATTGGCAACTTCCTGAAGTACTTTTTCTTTCAATTCTATCTCCAGCATAATCAGCATCGCAGAATCCTACTAAGTTGTATTCTTTAGATTTTCTGTAAACTAAGCCAACATTAGTAGTACCTTTCAGATACCTTAGAATTCTCTTAACAGCAGTTAAATGAGATTCTCTAGGATCTGATTGGAATCTAGCACACAAACAAACACTGAAAAAAAATGTCAGGTCTAGAAGCAGTCAGATATAGAAGAGATCCAATCATACCTCTGTATAACTTCTGATCTACCTTCTTACTTACCTCATCCTTACCTAGGATGCATGTTGGATGCATAGGAGTTTTGGCTTCTTTGCAGTCCAGAAGATTAAACTTCTTCAGAAGTTCCTTCACATACTTGGTTTGGTGAACATATGTTCCTTCTGATGTTTGATTTATTTGTATTCCAAGGAAATACTTGAGTTCTCCCATCATGCTCATTTCAAACTCAGCCTGCATAGACTTAGCAAACTCCTTTCCAAGTGTAGCATTAGATGTTCCAAAAATAATATCATCTACATATATTTGACAAATTAAAATATCCTTTTCAAAGGTTTTACAAAAGAGAGTAGTGTCCACTTTTCCTCTAGTGAAACCATTATCTAGAAGGAAAGAACTTAAGCGTTCATACCAAGCTCTGGGAGCTTGCTTCAATCCATATAATGATTTCTTTAGTTTAAACACATGATTCGGAGACATAGAGTCTTCAAAACCAGGAGGTTGATGGACATAAACTTCTTCATCTATATAACCATTTAAGAAGGCACTCTTAACATCCATTTGATAGAGAGTGATGTTATGTTGAGTGGCAAAAGAAATTAATAGACGAATAGATTCTAACCTGGCCACTGGTGCAAAGGTTTCTGTATAATCAATCCCTTCTTGTTGACTATAACCCTGAGCCACCAGTCTGGCTTTGTTTCTTACCACTTCACCTTTCTCACTGAGCTTGTTTCTGAAGACCCATTTTGTACCAATTATATTGAATCCATCTGGTCTTGGAACAAGATCCCAAACATCATTCCTTGTAAACTGATTCAGTTCTTCTTGCATAGCAATTATCCAGTCTGGATCTTCTAGAGCATGATCAACAGAAGTTGGCTCGATCAAAGATACAAGACCTAATTGACAATCTGCATTGTTCTTAAGGAATGCTCTTGTTCTGATTGGATCATCCTTCTTTCCAAGAATGACATCTTCTGAATGACCAGAGATAAGTCTGGATGATCTTCTGACAGATGGTTCTTCAGAAATGCTTAGATCCTCCAGAGAAGCTGATACTTGATCTTCTGGTTCTTTGCTTCTGAGGAGCTCTGCTTCTGATGCGTTGCTTCTTGGCTCAACAACTTCTGATATATCAATATCACAATCTGCAAAATTATCAAACTGCTTTGGTTTTTCAGAACCAAGCTTATCATCAAACCTGATATTGATTGATTCTTCTACAACCAATGTTTCAGTATTGTATACTCTGTAGCCTTTTGAGCGTTCAGAATATCCAAGAAGGAAACACTTTTGAGCTTTGGAATCAAACTTACCAAGATGATCTTTAGTGTTCAGAATAAAGCATACACATCCAAAAGGATGGAAATATGAAATGTTGGGCTTTCTATTCTTCCACAATTCATAAGGAGTCTTATTTAGAATAGGTCTGATAGAGATTCTATTCTGAATATAGCATGCAGTGTTTATTGCTTCTGCCCAGAAATGCTTAGCCATATTGGTTTCATTGATCATGGTTCTGGCCATTTCTTGCAGAGTCCTATTCTTTCGCTCTACAACCCCATTTTGCTGTGGAGTTCTAGGACAAGAGAAATCATGGGCAATACCATTTTCTTTGAAGAATTCTTCAAAGGATCTGTTCTCAAATTCACCACCATGATCACTTCTGACCTTTATGATTTTACACTCTTTTTCAGATTGAATCTGAATGCAGAAATCAAAGAACACTGAATGAGTCTCATCCTTGTGTTTTAAGAATTTTACCCAAGTCCAGCGGCTATAATCATCTACAATGACTAATCCATATTTCTTTCCTCTGACAGATGCTGTTTTGACTGGACCAAACAGATCAATGTGCAAGAGTTCTAATGGCCTTGAGGTAGAAACAACATTCTTAGATTTGAATGCAGGTTTGGAGAACTTGCCCTTCTGACATGCTTCACAAAGAGAATCTGATTTGAATTTCAGATTAGGGAGTCCTCTGACCAGATTCAGTTTGTTAATCTGAGAAATCTTTCTCAAACTAGCATGACCTAATATTCTGTGCCAGACCCACTGCTCTTCAGAAACAGACATAAGACAGGTCACCTTCTGACTCATAAGATCTTGCAGATCTGTCTTATAAATGTTGTTCTTCCTCTTGCCTGTAAATAGGATTGAGCCATCCTTCTGATTTACAGCCTTGCAAGACTTTTGATTAAAGATTATATCATAACCATTGTCACTCAATTGACTGATAGATAAGAGGTTATGAGTTAATCCTTCAACAAGAAGTACATTAGAAATGGAAGGAGAGTTACCAGACTTTATAGTTCCAGAGCCAATTATCTTGCCCTTCTGATCTCCTCCAAACTTGACTTCTCCTCCAGACTTAAGCACCAGGTCTTGGAACATAGACCTTCTTCCTGTCATGTGTCGTGAGCATCCAGAGTCCAGGTACCATGACATGTTGTGCTTTGTCCTTCTTGCAGCCAAGGATATCTGCAATAGGAATAATCTTATCCTTAGGTACCCACATTTTCTTGGGTCCTTTCTTGTTAGATTTTCTCAAGTTCTGATTGAACTTGGGTTTAACATTATAAGCAATAGGAGGAACAGCATGATAATTTTTAATATGAGTTTCATGATATTTCCTAGGTTGTGTCACATGCTTCTTGGTGTGTGTTATGTGAAAACTTTGAGCATGTGAAGTGTGCCTAATATCATGAGAGTGGCCATACTTGAACTGATCATACAATGGCTTGTATGTAATTTTCATTTCATCAACAGGTTCAAGTTTGTATGGGGTTTCACCCTCAAAACCAATGCCAAATCTTGTGTTTCCAGATACGGCATATATCATAGAAGCTAGCTGACTTCTGCCAATACTTCTAGATAAGAACTTCCTGAAACTTAAATCATATTCTTTCAGAATATGGTTTAGACTAGGAGTGGATTTTTCTGAATCAGAAGGAGATCCAACATTATTGGATAATTTTAAAAGTTTTTCTTTTAATTCAGAATTTTCCAACTCAAGCTTCTTTGTTTCAAATTCAAATTGCTTCTTCAGCTTTTTGTATTTGAGACTAATCTGAGACTTGAGTTCCAGAAGTTCAGTTAGACCGGAAACTAACTCATCTCTAGTAAGTTCAGAAAATACCTCTTCAGAATCTGATTCTGATGTAGATTCTGATCCGTCATCTTCTGTCGCCATCAGCGCACAGTTGGCCTGCTCATCTTCTGAATCATCTTCTGACTCATCCCAGGTTGCCATAAGACCTTTCTTCTTATGAAACTTTTTCTTGAGACTTTCCTTCTGAAGATTTGGACATTCATTCTTGTAGTGTCCAGGCTCATTGCATTCATAGCACATGACCTTCTTCTTGTCAAATCTTCTTTCATCAGAAGATTCTCCACGTTCAAATTTCCTTGAACTTCTGAAGCCTCTGAACTTCCTTTGCTTGGTCTTCCAGAGTTGATTTAGCCTTCTGGAGATCAGGGACAGTTCATCTTCTTCTTCAGATTCTGATTCTTCAGGATCTTCTTCTTTGGCCTGAAAAGCGTTAATGCATTTCTTGATATTAGATTTTAATGCAATAGACTTACCTTTCTTTTGAGGCTCATTTGCGTCCAGCTCTATTTCATGACTTCTCAAGGCGCTGATAAGCTCTTCCAGAGAAACTTCATTCAGATTCTTTGCAATCTTGAATGCAGTCACCATAGGACCCCATCTTCTGGGTAAGCTTCTGATGATCTTCTTTACGTGATCAGCCTTGGTGTATCCCTTGTCAAGAACTCTCAATCCAGCAGTCAGAGTTTGAAATCTCGAAAACATCTTTTCAATGTCTTCATCATCCTCCATCTTGAAGGCTTCATACTTCTGGATTAAGGCAAGAGCTTTTGTCTCCTTGACTTGAGCATTTCCTTCATGAGTCATTTTCAAGGACTCATATATGTCATAGGCCGTTTCCCTGTTAGATATCTTCTCATACTCAGCATGAGAGATAGCATTCAGCAAAACAGTTCTACATTTATGATGATTCCTAAAAAACTTCTTTTGATCATCATTCATTTCTTGCCTTGACAGCTTCACGCCACTGGCATTTACTGGATGTTTGTAACCATCCATTAGAAGATCCCATAGATCACCATCTAGACCCAGAAAATAACTTTCCAGTTTATCTTTCCAGTATTCAAAGTTTTCACCATCAAATACCGGCGGTCTAGTATAACCATTGTTTCCGTTGTATTGCTCAGCAGAGCCAGATGTAGATGCAGGTGGATTTGTCGGAGTTTCACCAGCCATCTTTTAGATGAAGCGTTTTTCTCTTCCTGAATCTTTTCTAAACACGGTTAAGTGCTCGCACCTTAGAACCGGCGCTCTGATGCCAATTGAAGGATAGAAAAACACTTAGAAAGGGGGGGATTGAATAAGTGTGACTTTAAATCTTGGACGATAAAAATAAATTGCACAATTATTTTTATCCTGGTTCGCTGTTAACGAAGCTACTCCAGTCCACCCCCGCAGAGATGATTTACCTCAACTGAGGATTTAATCCACTAATCGCACGGATTACAATGGTTTTCCACTTAGTCCGCAACTAAGTCTTCCAGAGTCTTCTGATCACACACTGATCACTCCAGGAACAACTGCTTAGATACCCTCTAAGACTTTTCTAGAGTCTACTGATCAACACGATCACTCTAGGCTTAGTTCACTCCTAAGACTTCCCTAGAGTATTCTGATCAACACGATCACTCTAGTTACAAACTGCTCAGCCAACTGCTAAGACTTCCTAGAGTATACTGATCACACTGATCACTCTAGTTCCTTACAACTTAATGTAATCTATTCAAGAGTTTACAAATGCTTCTTAAAAGCGATAATCACAACTGTGATATTTCTCTTAACGTTTAAGCTTAATCTCACTAAAATATTACAACAACAATGTAGTGAGTTGATGAAGATTCTGAGCTTTGATTGAACAGCGTTTCAGCAAGTTTATTTTCGTTCAGAGTTGTTGAGAATTGGTTAACCTTGCTTCTCATCAGAACTTCATATTTATAGGCGTTGAGAAGATGACCGTTGAATGCATTTAATGCTTTGCGTGTTCCGTACAGCATTGCACTTAATGTTATACGCTTTTGTCAACTACCTCGAGCCTTGTTCACGCTGTGTCTACTGACGTAGCCTTTAGTAGCTTTTAACGTTCCTTTTGTCAGT
Organism: Vicia villosa; assembly: GCF_029867415.1. Classification (NCBI taxonomy): domain Eukaryota; kingdom Viridiplantae; phylum Streptophyta; class Magnoliopsida; order Fabales; family Fabaceae; genus Vicia; species Vicia villosa. Next base: position 528,512 of record NW_026705551.1, on the reverse strand, counting down.
CAGCGTAGTCTGCCACCTGTACTTCCTTCTGATCTGATGTTTGTGAATACGACGTTTGAATATCATCAGAGTCAAAACAGCTTGGTGCATAGCATCTTCTGATCTTCTGACCTTGAAGTGCTTCTGAGCGTGATACCATCTTCTGATCTTCAGTGCTTCTGATCTCATGTTCTTCTGATGCTTCCATAGACCCATGTTCTGATTCTGCTTCGACCATCTTCTGATGTCTTGCCAGACCATGTTCTGATGTTGCATGCTGAACCATTTGAGATACAACTTCTGAGCGCTGAATTATGCGTACTCTTTATATATATTTCCTGAAAGGGAAATTGCATTGGATTAGAGTACCATGTTATCTTAAGCAAAATTCATATTATTGTTATCATCAAAACTAAGATAATTGATAAGAACAAACCTTGTTCTAACAGTAATCAAATTCCCTCCTGAAGCAACATTTCGTTCCCCCCAAATCGGAGGGATTTGGAGGGGAGGGGAGGGAGAGGAGTTATGATAAAATCTATTTTTTCTATATTGACAAAATTACCCTCACTTTTTAATTAAAATCTTAAATTGTTTTTAATATATAATATAGTGACTCAACTTTCTTCATGTTTTATTATATTCATTTTGATTTATTATTTTGTAAGAACTTAATTGTTTTATAAGTTATTATGTTGTATTACATATTTATATATAATATAATTGTAGTATATGAGCTATATATATATTATCTAAAATTTAATTTTATAAATATTTTATGGAATTAGATGGATCATCATGATGATAAAATAATTCATCTGATCATGGATCATATGATTATTGTATGGAATTTATCAATATTTTATTTACGCTTGAATATATTTTAAAGTATTTGAAATATTAAATATTTTGTGTGTTGATTATCTATATTGTTTATGAATTGACAAAAAAATTAAGAACATCACATTATTTTTATTTGATTTAGCATGAGTGTTATACTATTTTAAGGGTTAAAAGGTAAATTAGTTTTAAAATCCCTCCCCTCCCCTCCTGAACCAAACATATTTTTAATTAAAAATTCTCCATCCCCTTCCCTCCCCCTCGTTTGAACCAAACATACTTTTAATTAAAATACCTCCCCTCCCCTCCCCTCCCTTCCCCTCCCCTTTATTAAATTTCCTCCCCTCCCCTCCCCTCCGTTGAACCAAACAGACCCTAAGAGTGTACCGCATACTTATCAAGATGAGGTATAGACTAATCCTAAACACTCTCAAATTTGAAACCTAATAGAACACTCATTTCCACTTGGATAATGCATATAGAAACCCAATACTCCTATCAGTGAAAGATGAGGATAAACTGGAGCGCCATATCTGGCAGATAAGATATCATACAAGAGACTATATGCATTTGAAATAAGCCTCAATCTCCACAATGAAAAAGGACATATTAACTTTGCGGAGATCTTGAATTCCATGAAACCTTATGCTTAGGCTTTAAACATTGGTCTACTTGACCCCAAACAATCTTAGAATCACCTTTGACCCCTCACATAAGAACTTTATTTGCAATCTAACAATCATGTTCCAAACCTTGATAAACATTTTCAAGAAAGACATGAAGAAGATATGGATAATATTAAGGACCAAATAGAGTAAAATTACTCGACACCCATGCTAACTTATTGATGTGTCCATGGGTTTAACCATATAGAAATTAAACTAACTAAAGGTTCTCAAATAGACTCATGCAGGTTCCCTAATGCTAAACTATATATTTATATAACCAGAAGGATACATGTATTTTGATCCAAATACATAAATTTTTTGTTTAAATAAAAGTTTTGAGGGAAAAAAATGTTACCTCTATTCAAATCAACCTCATTCAACCTACCACTGCTTCTCGCATTCGCCACTGCCTAAGATGCATAAAGGAAAGAAAAAAAAAAGTGTTTCATTAAATAATTTGTAAACATCCCCTAACAACTATTGCAAAAGTAGTGATGATAAATCTTTTTTATTAATTGCTAACATTTCATATCTTTGTCTACAAAATATAATCATTTGGCAATTATATTTTAGAATATGCAATAAAAAAAATTGAAGAATTAAACCTCAGCAAAAGCTCTTGGTGAAGTTTCTATGACATCATCATCATTATCCTCAAAATTATTTTGAGGAACATGAATTGTTTCAGAGGGTCTCTCCCCATGTGAAGATTCTCCGATAAGATTCTCCAAATTCAAAGAATTCATCTTTAAGTACTTCACTGCCAAACAATAAAGAACATTAAAAAGGTTAAGTAATACTCAATTAAAGCAATTATATTAATGAGAATTAAGATTGCATGAGAAAATTGATAAAAAAATTTACGCTTCAATTTAATTGAGGTTGCGAACAAAAAGTTGAAGAAACATACGCTATAATAAAATTGAAGATAGAACTTGAGAAGAAAATAAAATAAGCTGGATTCTCAACTTATACTGATTGTGAGAACAAGTGTCTATGTGTCATGTCTACCTCAAAGTATATAGAAAAATATTATACTAATAATAATAACAAAATATAATGATAATATTAACAGTAATAATAATTTATTAAGAAAATATTAATAATTTTGTTTTAAAGTTCTTCATTCCTTCTATAGTCAAAATTTTCTTTTTTTAATTTTGATATTATCATTATTTATCTATAGAATCCATTGAATACAAACATTCAATATAAACATTCCATATTTAATTTTGGAATTTTATACAAATACCATAATTTCAGTCAAAAGTTAAAAAATTTCCTTAAATTTTTTTAAAATCATTCAATATAAACATTCTATATTAATTCTTGTAAATTAAGTTTTGTATACATTTTTATTTTTAATATTTGTTTATTTAAAAAAATTTAAAAGTAAATAAAAAAATTGTATGGAGATAATATAGGCACTAACACTCCAACATATTTGTTAGGAATAATATCATTCAAGCGTTAATTTTATTACATGAGTTCATACACAACTGTCTAAATGACATCACAAAATATAAATTGATAGAGTACAATATAGTACTTATACATATATTACGAATGTCGGCATAAAAAAACTAAAACATAAGCACAACAGATAACAATAAAATATGAGACATCTAAGGCAACAAATCTTCAAGCCATCTTTATTTACTTGTATCTCTACTCATGCACCTAAAATAACAACATGAATGTGGTGAGATGCTACATCTCTATGGATTTACCTCAACTTCCATTCAACTCTACGGGTTCTTATACACTATTATATTCGTGTCAAAACTTATTTACCTCACATGACATGTGATCATGCAGGTCTCGGGCATGCGAGATTTAAATGATCCTACTTCATGTATGAATATCATGCTCCAAGTTCATCTAACCCATTTGCTACCTCAGGAGCTCATAACATAACTCTGTCATAACTCACCATACGAGTCTGGGTTTGGTTCAAGGACTATCCACTAAATGTGGGACATCTTCCCCTGGCCATAACCTATCACTCAAGTCTGGGTTCAAGTCACATATTTTCCTGAAAAAAATGATGTATTTCCCTGACCATAATTTATCATTCAAGTATGGGTTTGGGTCACAAACTCACTTCAATACAATTGGAACATCTCTCCCTGATGGCTACCTCTTACATGGTTTAGACACGATCCACGAAAATCCACCTCTACATAACCCAACACACAAACACAAACCAAATTTGAATCCCTAGAAAACCTAGGCATGTAATCCGAATTCAAACACAAAGTCGAACTAGAATACACCTAACCTGTACCAAGAATAGCATACAAATACATGCTGAGAGATTAAAAAAAAGGTACAAAGATACCGACTCACGGTGCAGGGAATTTCCTAGTGTAAGTTTTTTCTTTTTCTTCTTGCTTTTTTTAATTCTTATTGCACATTTCTTCTCATTCGTCTCTAACTTGTTCTTTTTCTTTTTGTGTGAGGTGTTATTATGGACTGGAGGCTTAGGGCTTAGGCATAATTTGTTTTCATTGTGAAGACAAATTCTTTAGGGTTTGTATGTTTTGTTTCTCTTCTGAAATCGTGGTCCCTTTCTATATAATAGCTTAGGGTTTATATAGTATTAGGAATTAGATTTAGAGTGTGTTTGGATGAAGTAATTGGAAATTTTAAAGAAATTTAAAATTCAAAGCAATTCAAATGATTCAATTGAAATCCATTCATTTTTAAATTATTTTGTTTGGATGGAATATTAAGATAATTCATTGTTAGATTTTTAGGGTTATTTTTTATAAAATTTAAATTTTTTGGACCAAATTAAAAAATTGAAAAGTAGGGAGTAATTTGCAATTTTTGAAAATTTTAAGGACCAAATTGTAAATTTTTAAAATTATTAAGGACCAATTTGCAATTTTTTGAAAATTTTTAGGGTCAATTATGTAATTTTGAAAAATATGAGGACCAATTTGCAAAATTTGAAGAAATAATAGTAACATGGAGGATGAGAGGAATTTCAAATTCTTTGGTTTTTGGTGTCATTTCAAAATGATTAAATTTAACTTAAGATTAAATACTCCATAAATTTTCATCATTTTAACAATTCTTCATTTTTGTATCCAAACAATGAATTTTGTGCACACCATTTTAAATTCCCTCAAAACATTACATTACCTCATTAAAATGCTTCATTGAAATGACACCAAAAACCAAAGAATTTGAAATTCCTTCATACTCCATAAAATGTATTTGTTACTATTATTTCTTCAAATCTTGCAAATTGGTCCTCATATTTTCCAAAATTACAAAATTGACCCTTAATTTTTTAAAAAAATTGCAAATTGGTCCTTAATAATTTTTAAAATTTACAATTTGGTCCTTCAAATTTTTAAAAATTGCAATTTGACCCCTCTTTTTCAATTTTTTAATTTGGTCCAAAAAAATTATATTTTATAAAAAATAACCCCAAAAATCTAACAATGAATTACCTTAATACTCTATCCAAACAAAATAATTTAAAATGAATGGATTTCAATTGAATCATTTGAATTGCTTTGAATTTTAAATTCCTTTAAAATTTCCAATTACCTCATCCAAACACACTCTTAGGATTATGTTTCATTGATTAAATTAGGAAGAATTTCGTGATTTGTATGATTGATTTTGTATCTTAGGGCACAAGCTGTACAAACATAGTACTCCTAAACCTAATTCCTAATACTATGATTGATTTTGCATCTTAGGAATGATTTTTTTTTTTGTGTTTGCACAGACTCGAACAAAAACAAAATGGAAATAATTAAAAAATTAGACCTATAAAATATTGAATAATAATAATGAAAATGATATTTAAAAATAAATCTTAAAATGGATGATTAATGAAAAATAATTTAAATGACTTAGGTAAATAAAAAAAAAAAAAGTCAAAAATTAACTTTTTGTCAACTTGGTGGACCTTTGGCTTAAACAAATGCAAATGACTCAGATGAAAGCAAAGACTCAACCAAATGCAATGTACCTAGTTAAAGGCACACGTCTTAAATAAGAACAAATGTCTCAGACAAAACAATAGACTTTAACTGACTCAAACACACGACCTATAATGACCAAATAAAAAAGGTGGGCGGAATTTAGGGTATGACATAACCCTGTTACAATCACAATGCACAAAGAAATCCTTGGAATTTACCATTTGATTAAACTTTAACATGATTACAACAATGTACTTGCATCATCTTAGATAAATTCATGTTCATCTACTAAGATTTTCATGTGTTCATAATCTCGATCCTAATTAAGGAAACCATGCGTTCAAACATACCATTGAGATATTCGAGAACGCATAGCATGCAAGTTTCATGAAAATCAACCATAATTAAGCAACATGTATGGAAAGATATTAAGTAAAACACACATTGATCAAGCTATATAACCTTGCCCTCATGAATTTCCCTAATTTTGTTTCTACCCAAGAGCAAAACCTAGTGAAACCTCACCTTAGAACCTGATGATTTATGAATTTGAGGTAGATGAAGGGCCGAATTGATGATCAAGCTTTAACTTTAGATTTTGCTCTTCAAGAAAACAACAGATCACAAACATGCACCTGAACAATGGCAAGAGTTGACTACAAATTCTTCCTCCTCCAAGAAATCGCCTAGCCTTCTCTTTCTCCAAACCCCCACTTAAAATTTTGTGAATTCAATGAGAGGGAATATAATACACAAATGAGGAGAAAAGCTTCACTTTGAGCTTATATTATGGTTGTGTGCAATGAATCTTTCTCCCAAATAACCTATTGATGCCATTAGGTTCTCAACTCATAATCATCCTTAGTAAACCTTATTAACTCATCACTAATAATGTGATGATACATAAGTAGGAGATTATGGTATTACATAGGCGGTATTAGCTACCCATTCTCTAAATTAAATTTATCCGAGTAGTATTAGTCAAACAAACATATAAGGTGCATTTGGATTTTTTACCATCTATTCGTGGACAAAAGAGTAATTTTAAAAATTCACATTGTTTGGGAGAAACATATAGGGTATAAAAAGCTAGCTCCAAAACATAATGCGTGGAGAAGAAAGTTACGACACGTATATTGCCCGATCTCTCTATACTGATCAATTGAAGCTTGATGTCTAATTGTATTATAGCCCAAACATGTTGCTGATGGGCCACTTATTTTATAAAAACTTGAAGATAAAAAATATAGGGAATATCTCAAACCCCCCACTTGATACTATTAGGCACGCGGCGCAATTATATTAACGCCCTCTGTTTCCGGAGATACACATTAGGAAGCATCTTTTTGTTTAACAAAATTTGGTTTTTTCCGGAGCTACATCTACGGAAGTACTTTAAAATGGGAAACATTGGAAAAATTCAAATTAATTAAGTTCAGGGAATCTTTTATAGATATAGCTCTGGAAAGAATTAAAAACAGAATGTTTCGTAGATGTGCCTACGGAACATTCTGTTATATTTTAAACCAACTATGTTTCACTCCAAAACTCCAATTTTTTTGTTCAATGACAAAACAATACAGCAAAAAAAAAACTACATAAACTAGTGTATTGTCAACTCAATGTTATATAGTACATCAAATAATACATCCTATACATCATCTAACGGGTGATATGTCATAAACATAATTAATATAAAGTATATAAATGTAATAAAAATACATACATCAAAATAATCAGCACGATCACTATTGTGTGTGGCGGTCAACATCTGCATCCTCTCCTCTGTCTCTAGCGTCTCCTCTGCGTCCACCACCTCCTATGTCGGCTCCTGTGCCTCTACCGTCCACTATCCCACATGTTCTGGCACGATGTCTACGATACACCAATGCCCCCCTATGCCACCTCCATGATATCATCTAGTATACACCTGGAACTAGACTCCTCAAGGAAGAAACTACCCTTAATGCTAGCCCGTGCTATATCAATTATCTGACGACAACGAGGAAGCACATCCTGTGTATGGTCCAACTGAGACTCCTACTCCTGCAATATCTCCTAATGAGCTGGTCTGGGAGGTGATCCCTCTGCAGTGGGGACCATGAAGGGGTGATACACAGTGAAGAACCAAGTGATGTACCCATTGGCGCAACTTTAGTCTGACTCTACTATGGTCGCTTGAGCCTCGGCCGAAACCATGTGCTGTTGATAATCAGCAAATATCTCATCTATCTGCCTACAGGTCAACCCGAGAGGAGCAGAGACAGAAGGGTGGTGAGATATTGTCTAACAGTAGCCAAACTGTCACATGACGCGCTCCAGAAGATAGGGAACAATGATGGTCGAACTACAAGCCAACCATCTAGAAAATAGTGTGATCGTCATCAAACGGGCACATCTCACGGTGAGGAGCGTAGACGTTGTTGAGTGTCTTTTGTTGTTTCTATTCATATGTTTTTTAAGACATTTTTTACCCCTTTTTTTATGTTTTTAGAAGAATAGCTTATGTAAATAAGTGATTTTTGTCATATGTAAATATTTGGTATTTTGATCTATTTTCTAGTGTTTCAGTTATTGGTGATAGCAAAAGTTCAGAAAAATCGGGGAAAAAGTCGAAGAATCGAGGATTTTGGCAACTCTCAAAGGTGTCAGAGTTTGCTTGTTTTCGCTCGGCGAGACAAGGCTTGGAGGCGAAGCTCCGCCCGGCGAGTGGTAGGCGAGCCAGGGGCGAAACAGCTCATTTTTTGGCCATCTTTCTGTTCTGGAGCGCCCGGCAGAGCATCTGGTTCGCCGGGCAGAAGAAGATATTATTTTGGCTTCTTTTGTTGTACTTTTAAGGTCACGTGGCCTGTTTAGTGGGTTTCGCCCGGCGAAGCTGTTCTTCCGCCGGGCGAATGTGTGCAGATGTGCCATGCTATATAGTGCTTGTTAGATATTTTTAGACTCAATCCATCTTTAATTTCTCTCTCTTGAACCAAAATCTATCATTTTTGAGTGAGAAAACCCTAAAACTTCCATTGTTAATTAAATTCAAGTTTTTACCCATCAATCTTGGAGACTTCCATTTTGATGTTCATAAAGCTTGATAGTTTGCTTGTTGCTCAAGTCACCATGGAAATAGGTGGCTAAACCTTCTTGGTGTCAAGATTAGAGGTAGATGATTTGCTTTTAGTTTGTGTTTCTTTTGATCTTTTGTATGTGAACAAGTGATGATATATATATGGTGAAAAACCTTGTGTTTATTTATTTATGAGATTTGTATTCTATTTGAGAAAATGTTTTCAAGTCTTGACCTAGGTATTTTATCTATCAACAAGTAAAGTTTAGAAATAGCTTTGTGAGTTGATATTCACCTACATTAAGCTTTGAATGTTGTCATTTTGATAGTTAGGTTGAGAGATCATTTAAGGATCAAAATTGGCAAATCTCACAATATGGTTTAGACATGAAACATATTGAGAGGATTGTGATTATATGTATCATTCATGAGTTCACATATTTGATCAAGAAAATACATTAGAAGTAAATTATCAAAAATCTAATCTTGACATTCTTTTACCATCTTTTAAAACCACATACTAAGTTTAACACTTTTTGCATGAGATCGAAGACCTACGTTACCAAAATCAAAACCAAACCCTATGTTAACTTTAACTCACGACAAAATAAACTATAGAACGGCGATAATATCGCTTCAATCCCTGTGGAAACGATAAACAAAAAGTACCACAATACTCTTTCAACAGACGTCATAGTGGATGTCCTCAGAAACCATGCATCCAGGTAGACTCTGTAAGGGTTCACCGCCTGTTACCCTCTCATGGGGACGAAGCCACAAGCATGTGGATAGGCCTCAGTGTACTCCTGCACATCCCCTAGCCAATGATCATCAGAAGTGCTATAATATCCACCCCTGAAATGAAAATAAAAAAAAAATACAGGGATCAAACATAATCACGAATATAGCATAAAAAGTAATGAAAACAAGTAGACGAATACAAGATTGTTACCACTAATAGTAAACAACTGCTTGCGAGAGTCCTGGTGTTCCACAGGCATCCCTATCGTAGTCTCAAATAGGTGTAGCTAGTGTTGCCGCCCCCAGTTATACTCATGGATCCGTGCGGGATCCAAAAAGTACCTGAGGTAAACAACATCCGTATACGTGGAGCTCGTGTCCACAAATAGCTGAGTGTTGATAAAAAATAGAAAGTAACACCTAAGCACACGCTGTCTGTGTATTTCACCTCAACTGGGTCACCAACAGCCTGTCCTTCCACAACTAACTCCTCATCATATCTCCGCGTCAATAAAGAAAACCTCACTAGCGCGCCACGGGTCTTACCCACCTCCTCTAGCTCATCAAGTGGATCAGCCCTAAGCTCCTCAACTAGAAGCTCTCTCGCTTCCTCCTCTGTCATCCTACCGTGACGGAGGAGAGCACCCTTGATAGGTATCTCCAATAAACATGAGATGTCGTCCAAGGTAATAGTAATCTCACCATGAGATAGATGAAAGGAGAACCTCTCTGGGTGCCATCTCTCTGCAGATTCCATGAGCATCCTGTTGTGGATAGTAGTGTACCTAATCTAACATAGGTCCTTCAGACCAGATGCTGTGAGGACATCCTGGAACCACGGCTCCTAAGAGATAATATCTTCCGCCTGTGGTTATAGAACTTCTGGGGAGCCCTATCCTGAAAATTTCCAATGAAAATACAGTTAATAACAAGCAATGTTCGAAATAATAAATTCCCAATAAGGACAAAAAATAATAAGTCTAAGTAATGTTAGCTCTCTATCTCAGACATGTTTTACGGTATGATTAGCGTACCTTGTTAACAGGGACAAATCGGAGGACCCCCTAGGTAACCCTCACACGCATCAGCATCCTCATGTAGTGGGTCAACACCATCAAGAGGCGGCACAGGAGAACCAGTATGGGCTGGAGGTGGCACAGGAGAAGCAGTATCGGCTGGAGGTAGCATAGAAATATCCCGACGACGTCTGGAGGTAGAGGGCTCCTGTGAAGTATCCTCACCATCATCATGATGCCTCCAGGATGAAGAAGTAGAAGTGGGAGGCATGTGTCCAATATGCTGCGGAGTAGTCTGTTGCGTGGCCTCCATTGTTGCTGTAATACGGTGGGAGAACTGACTTTTTGAAATGTGCGGATAGCATGAGTCGCCACCAACTTTTATTTTATCCAATTAGGAAAAGTATAAAATAACAGGAAAGACCTTATTTGAAAAGAGATTGAGTTCGGGGGGTAGGTTATGCAAAGGGAAGGTGTAAGCACCCTTTGCATCCGTGGTTATCCATAGGCTCTTAACTGCTTAGCTCACTTTGTTTGTTTGAAATGTTTGAAAGGAGTCGTGTGTGTTTAGAAAAAACAATTTTTATTTTGAGAATGTCTAAAAAGAAAATGTTAGAAAACATGGTGTGAAAAGTATTTGTTGATTTGTGGTGAGCAAGCACTTAAGAGTTCCTACCCTAAGTTTGTAAGGTCTTTCCTATTCTAAAGACTTTCCTTGAGCGATAGTACTATCCATACCATATAAGGGTAGGTAGTCCTATACATTGGATGTGCGGGTCATCGAATCGTCATAGAGGCTATCCATACCATAAAGAGGGTAGGAAGTCCTATGAGATGTGAATAGTCATAAAGGCAACATGTAGGGATACCTTAGCCATCGAAGGGACTATCACCATTTAATCGAGGGACAAGATCATTTATACCGAAGGCGACATCGAATGGACTATGATCTTTAAGTCGGAGGGCCATGGTGATTTTGAATTGAAGGCAGCATAGACTAAGGCATCCCTATGCTCGAAGGGACTTGACTATTATTTTCCGAAAGGCAACGTAAGAGGGGAAACCCTAAAGGTGAGTGTGTGAACAGTAAAAAAGGAGTGTGTTATGTTCAGATATTTAATCTTTGAAGATAGTGAGCTAACGATTCAGTTATTAGTCTTGGCATACAATCCTATTAAACATTCATCTAAGCAGTTATATAGCAGTTTATATGGTGCCGAAAGTAAATGCGGAAAAGAAAAGTTTCCTACGCTATTACAAAAATAACCTTGCAACCTATACATCGATTTCTAGAATTTAAAAGTAAATGAATAATTAAATAAAGGGTCGAATTTAAACGAACACGCGCCATTCATTGAGCTTGAGGTGAGAAGAGAATCGCGAAGAGAAATTATGTTTAAAAGTTAGAAACCTACTAATTCTAAGTTAATTAAACTAAATTAAAAACTATGTCAAAAAATTGTTTTAATTAGAACCTAGAAACTAATCATTTTCAATTAAATAATTAAATATACTAAACTAATTAAATTAGCCTAATTACCCTAAATTAAAATTAAGTGAAAAGAAGTTTACTAATTAAATCCTAATATTAATCCAAATTAATGGTTAGTGGTTAATTAATAAGTTAAATGGTTAATTTAAATAAATAAACAAAAACAAGCAAAAACAAGAAATAAAAAGGAGCTGGGCGTGGATCCTGTATGGCAGGTTATTTGAGTGTCCATTGTGGACAGCATTCCAAGGTCGTCAGATCTGTATTCATGGGAGATCCAATGGCATATATGTGAAGGAGCACCATGTAGATATGAAGGCGTGAGCATGGGATCTGCAATCAAACAATGGTTAAAATAAAAAGCCATGGACAGGTCTCGAACCCACGTCCTTCAAGCTGCATCACTCTGTCTCTAGCCAACAATACGCGACTGCCATCTTGTTAATATATTGCTTCAATAAAAATAAATACAAAATAAACAATTAAATGAAAACAAGTCAAACAAATCAGAAATTGGGGCCCACGTATTCACACAGAGACCAATGAGAAAGAAAAGAGAAATTTGAATCGTTGACTGGCCAATGAGAATCAAACACACGTGCGGTGAGACCTTGGAATTTTGACCGGCCAACCACACAGCGCCGCGTGTGGCGCTTCACTATTCCTCTTCTTCTCCAAATATTACTCATAGTTTGCTGCGGATTTTCTTGCCCTTTTTGCTTCCGGTTTACCTGCAGATTTTCTGCAACAATCAAACTCAAACAAATTCACGTTATACAAACAAGATAGGTGCCCAGATCTACTAATTGTGGTGCTACGAACACGATGGTGGTATTAATTTGGATCAAAACGGCCTAGAGGTACCAACACGAAAGCTTCATGTTTCCATGCCCTAACCATGGCATTCCTTCATGCTTGCGTCCATTCTTTCGTTTAATGATTCAAACCCCCCTTAAACTTCATCAAGAACTTAAACACACCATTAAATCATGTTGAAACCCGATGGAAATAGAGATACGAAAAGCAAAAATATGTATGCATATGTGCAATTGTTATATACGTTTTGGATGCTTTAAGAGTTTAAAAGCAATGCATTATTACTCTCTTTTACCTAAGGGATGGTTTGAGATCGTTCTTTTTCTTTGAGAGTGGCTGGATCTCCCAATACAAGTTCTTCACTTTCTTGAAGAGTATGGCAACGTGAAACCCTTGGCTTCCTTCCCCTAATTTCCTTCCCCTCTTTCTGACCTTGTTGTGTATATATCAGTGATTGAATTAGGTCAAGTAATGGGCTTGGATCGTGAGTTATGAAGTGACATGGAAATTAGATAATCTTATGTGTAATTCTTTCTAAAATTGGATTTTCTCTTTCATAAGCAAGTTCTCACGAATTTGGACTTCCATGTGATGTTATTTGGACCCTTAAATGATTAAAAACGGATCCATACAATTTATTTCATATTTTTTGTATTTTTACTTAATTTATTTTGAATTTTAATGAATAAAATCTAAATAAATTAACTAAAGGTCATAAAAATATGAAGAAAAAATTATAAGTCCTTTTTAGGTCACTAACATGTTTATGATCCAAAACCTAGGCCCATTAATCCAAAAACACAAAATTATGCAATTAGGGTTTTGTGCTTTTCTTGAATTTTGACCAACTTCTGAGCCTCATATCTCCCTCAATTTTTATCATATGAATGTGTTCTAGGACGTTTTGGAAAGCTTAATATGTCCTCTACAAGCCACTTTATAAGCTTTTTCGCATTTGAGGATTTTATCTTGAAGATATGGCTTCTGACAAAAAACAGCTTTTTGCGAGCTTCTAGAAGGACCTGTAATATTTTGACTTATATCTCTTAGGCGGAAGCATTTCTTGACCTTGGGCCCAACATCAAAGTTGTAGAGGATGAAATTTCCTTGAGAATAGGCTTTGGTTGGACAATTTCTAATGAACCATGTGGGAGATATGCTCAGTCAAAGTTCAGTTGACTTCCTTCTACAAAACCCTAATTTAGAGACTACGAGTTTTGTTGATTTCAGAACTTTTCTTGATGAATCATGATCAACCCTTGATCAAATGATGAATTTGACCTCATATACATGATGTTGACCAAAAAATCAGGGGTTTTGACTGTAAGTTGACCATAGTTGACTTTTAGGTCAAATTAGTCGACTGTTGGCTATCTGAGCATTTGACTGAGCAGTCTTATGAGTCAGAGCTTGAAACTTGGCATGAGGATACTTTGATGCATATGAGAGGTCGTGAATTTCACTTGAGGTATTAGAGATCCCATTTTCCTTGATTAAATCGAAACCCTAATTTTGGTCCTCCTTGCTTAGGATGAGAGTTAATATGCTTGCTGTAACACCCTTCTAAACCCCGCGGCAATTTAAATAAATTTATTCAGAGTACATGAAAATAAGGGTGCCACAATTCGAAATTTAATTAACATCGTTCAGTCATGTCATGCATTCACTGAGGCAAACCATCATCAAATAAAACATTTCTTGTTAACACAGCAAAATTCAAGATCATACGAATTAAGTTTAACATCTTTAAAACTTATCCTCCAAAACATCAAAACATAACCAAAGTTATAAAACATAAACTCTAAACATCGCGTCCCCAGTGTTACAAATATCAGAGCATGACACCTGACGCTAACTAAACAACTGACTCATGAGCTAATCCTCACCGAGTCGAACAACCGCTATCCTCAATCTGAAAATGATCAACAGTAAGGGTGAGTCTCATTCACAATTAAACAATGTTATCAGTTCATAAACGATAGAACATCAACAGTATACTATTCACCCAACATCAACATATATTCAGGCATGTTTCATCATCATAGACAACCAACACATCATCAATATTTATAACACTGGAAAACATCCAATCATGTTATAAAATTATGCATATGAATGCAACTGAAACTATGCATGTGGTACCAACATCATCAAATGGGAATAACCCATGACCGATCCAACATCATCAAGATACGGCCCTGCCAGCACAGATTCCACACAATGGGAATCATGCCCTTCGCTGATCCAACACATCATCATGGATACAACATCATCAATGAATATGAATGAATGCAAACATACATGAACATACTTATACCATCGTCAAGTCTAATGAGTAACATCCTCAAATACTCATTTCATCATAATCATCATCATCATCATCATCATCAAGTATGTTTATATATATGCATCATTCAATCACAATAACATTATTAGACATCAAAACAATCACCACATGATCACATTATCTACATCATAATCATTTTATCACAACATCGCCACTTCAATCATATGAAAAACATTATCATATCTCGACTCATCATACAATGCATACAACAATAATACATTCCATAATTATGTACCAAGTACATCAAATCCACACAACGACAACATGGGATTTACATCATCATAATACTATGTCTAACACATCCATCACAATTCAACATATTGAATTATCCACCATTGGTATAACATACATTCATCATGTCATAATCACAACAATACATAGAAATTATCATTCATTAATTCCATGTATCACAATTAGCACATAATACACAATCTCCATACATGTTATTCTTAAATAATATTAATCCATGACATACACAGATACAATTACATGTCATTTTCAAAATCACATAATAATTAAATTATCTAGTGCTAATTAATTTATTTTAATCATAAAGAGCATTCCGTTAGCTTTCTAACGCTTCGAACAGGGACCCAAACGGAGTTACGGTTCAAAATATATGAGTTTTACAAAAACAAGTATTTTTCAAAAACGTACAGCGGTAACCGATTACCCAAACACCAGTAATCGGTTACTGATGTTCAAAACCCCAAATTTGCTGTTTTTACTATGGTTAATCGGTTACACCCTTTTCGGTAATTGATTACCTCATATCTGCAACCCAAAAATCAGTTTTCAGCATATTAAGTCCCCCCAAACATCCCCCAATCGAACCAATACGATTGTACACGAAAAACAGAGGGATTTCACATGCAATATGAGTTATATCATCAATCAAACAACACTTTTAACATCAACAATCACTACCAACAAGTAATCACACAAAGCTCGCAAAATTGAACCTAAATACCAAAACCCCAACCTAGAACATATTCTCTATCGAATCAATAGTATACGATTTCAATCCTAACGCCTACGACCCAATAATAGAGGTTAACCGGAAGAGTCCACCCTTACCTTAGCCAAGTTCTTGATTCTTCCTCTTTCTCTATTCTCCTCTTTCACTGCTCTTTTACGTATTTCAGTCTTCTCCTCTTTTGCTTTCTAACTCCTCTTCTCCCAATTTCCTTTATTTTATGAAAAATAGCATAACTTAGTAAAAGGCCCACTAATTAACACCTCCCCTTTACTAATTGTCACACTGGCCCAATTCTCCTATTTTCCATAATTTTCAAAGAAATGCCAATTAATTCCAATAAATAATTTAAATTCTAATTAAATTAATTTAAGGAAAAATACGGATGTTACACTTGCAATTAGAGATTGTGTGAGCCAGTGGAGACTACCTGAGCCAAACTATCTTGAAATATAGTGAGCAAATTTTGGGGTATGACAGTCGCCTCTGCTGGAGCAAAGGTGTCAGAAACTTGTGGGACTAGTGGCTTCGTGCACGTCTCATGGAGGCATGTTGTGCAACCCTCCCAGATATAAGTCGACATGTCTCATCATTCATAATATCTATAAGATATTACAAATAAAGTCGAATTAGATATAACTAAGTTATAAAAACAAAAGGAAAAACAAAAAAAAACAATTTTAACTTCGTAGATGCAAATGTGGGAAATTTCCGTAGATATAGCTACGGAAGCACCCAACATTCCAAAAACTGGGTTTGATTCGGAGTTGCATCTACGAAACTACCATAAAGTTTAATTGTTCCTTAGATGCGCCGACGGAACATTCTGCAACTTCAAAAATGCAACAATGGCGTCTGTAACTCTTCACTTCCTTGGAAAAAACATTTTTGAGACCCTGATCGTCTGTTTTACACAACAACTAATACCTACATTGTGTCTAAACTATGTTTCTAAAACTATCTAATGATTTCTACACCTAAAAGTATATTCTAACTCTATTACAGGAAATACTCAAAAATACATCGGAAACTCGAAAACTTACCGATTAAATTGAGCTTTGAACAAGTTCGTGTATGCTGATCATTGAAGTTGATGTTCATTGCCAAACTCGAGAGAAAAAAATAAGTTTGGTAGAAGATTGATTTTTGAGGTTGAGAGAGTTTGAGAGTGTTGGAAAGTTGAAAACTTTTGAGAATGAGGGAGGAAAAGAGGCTGGCGCGAGTTTAACATCAAATTATTCCGGAGGTACATAACTGAAAACCTTATGTAGATACACCTACAAAACAAATCAACGTTGAGAAAAAAAGATGCGTCATAGATACACCTCTGAAAACAGGGGGTATTTTTAGAAATGAAAATGGTGTCTAAGTATTCCAAGTAGGGATGTAAATGGATATCCATGAGGACGGATAGTATGATATCGTGTCCGTCTCGTTGGATAAATATGATATCCATATTCGCCCCATATCCGTGTGGATATCCACTAAACGGATAATCCGCGGGTATTAAGGTATACGTGAATATTTACAGATATCCATGGATAATACTATTTTCTAAAATTATATTTTTTAAAAAATATTTTTTGTTTTTTTTAAAGACATAAGACATTATTATCACACAACATTCATACAAATCTCTCTTATTTTAACAATAAATAAGAGGAGACTAGTTTTGTAAAGAATATAAATGTTTTCTTCAAAGAAAACTTCGAAAAAATATGCATATGAGGAAACTAGTTTTTTAGTTTTTCAGAAGATGAAAAGATATTGTATAATAAACTAATAATATTTAACAGGGCCGGCCCGAACATTTTAGAGGCCCTGTTCGAATTTTAAAAATATATTTTTTCATATAAATAATAATATATATTTTTAATTTTTAATATATTAAATAAATGAATAATTTATATTTTAAAAAATAATATATTTTCCATGAAAAATATTATATTAAGCTATATCCAACATTACATTATATTTTATAATAAAAACATCATAACAATTGAATCATAAAATATTTAATAATATCATTAGTTAAAAAATTATTATTCAAAAAATTAATTAAAAAAACTAAACTAAAATTAAAAGTTTATGGACGAAAAATAACAAATATTTGTTGTCATAACCTCTATTAGAAATAGACAAAAATCATATGTGAAGTTTAACTAAGACTTTGTTTGTTATATATTCAAAAATAATAATATTTTTAAAAAAAATTATTAGAATTTTTTAAAATACTAGAAGTTATTTTCAATTACATTTTATAATTAAAACATATTTTTGACATCTAATTATCCAATTTTTTATCATTAAATATTTTAAATATACCTCAAAAGTAATCTTTCTTATAAAACTTTATCTAAAAAAAAATTTAACTTAGTAATACTTTAAATTTTAAAAAAATTATAACATAATAATAAAATGATTTAAGAGTTAAAATTAAAATAAATTACACTTTAATTATCTCGAAGTCTGCCCTTTCTTTGTTACAGAAGTAAAAAAGAATTAACTTGCCACCTTTCTTTGTTATAGAAGTAAAAGTATTAATTGCTAAAATAATGATAAGCAGGAATCAAACCAAGGCCAATCCTCTAGATGTGGTCTCTTACAGCCCGTTTGGTGCGCAGGATAGGATAGAGACATGATAGGATATAAAACTGGATAAGGATAGGATATGATATAGATAGGATAAGACTTATTCTATCATGTGTTTGGTTCAATCATGATACCAAATATGATACTATTATATATATATATATATATATATATATATATATATATATATATATATATATATATATATATATATATATATATATATATATATATATATATATATATATCTTGTAAAACAACTACATTTTATCCATATTGTTTTGTAAAATACTTTTAAATTTTTAAATTAATAAAAAAAATAAAATTTTATATAATTTAAAAAAAACGCATTAACACTGAGTAAACAATTTTAATTTTTCTTTAAAAAAAGTAATAAATATATATATATATATATATATATATATATATATATATATAATTAGTATTCATTTTTTAAAATTTTAATAATTATTTTATTTTTAAATATTTCAATTTATTATGTTTTAATTTTTTATATTACCGTTATGAAATTACTCTTATGACAATATCATACATATTTTTTAAAAGTTATTTTTTAATTTAATATCATATTAATTTTTATTTATTTTTTATTATATTTAATTTTTTATTTTAAAATATATATTATTTGCGTAAATTATTTTCTTATCATATCTTGCCGGATTCTAACCCAGCTCATATTCAGGATAAGAATTTGTACTAGTGAGGCATGATAGGATAAATTTCAGGATTAACTTATCATATCATGTTGTGTCATCAAACACTAGATTGAGATAGGATATGATACAGATATCTTATCCTGTCTCTTATCCTGCGCATCAAACGGATCCTTAAACTTTAAACAACAACCGCTTGGCCACTCAACACTTTAGGGTAACAGTGTGAAATATCATTTATTTATTTTATATATATATATATATATATATATATATATATATATATATATATATATATATATATATATATATATATATATATATATATATATATAAAATACTAAATTTCTAATTAAGGGGCCCCTAAATATTTGTGGCTCTATGCGGTGCCACTTGTCGCACACCCACAGGGACGGCCCTAATATTTAAGTAATTTTTATAATTTTTAACGGATATTGATATCCGTGAGCACGGTAATTAAATTCATAACAATATCCATTAATGAACGGGTATTTAAATATCCATTTATTTTATCCATGAATATCTATTTAACTATCCGTCCGGTACCCGTAACGGATTTTATCCGCAGATATCCGCAGGTATGGATTCTTAATCTGTGTTAAATAGTGTGGTGGGTCACTCATTGTGGAACGGAGGGAATAAAGTTTAGGGATCAGAAAACTGACTTTTAAAATGGTTATGTTTTTTAAGTTTTAGTCCCACCATTTTAAAAGTCAGTTTTCTGATCCCTAAACTTTATTCCCTCCGTTCCACAATGAGTGACCCACCACACTATTTAACACAGATTAAGAAAAGTGTATAAAAGTAAGGAAAATAATATTGTTTTTACTATAGTATCCTTATGATGTATCGAGAATGGTGAAATTTTTATTAATTAGAGGGTAGAATTGAAAAAAATTTATTGAAAATTGAAATAAATAATTCATTTTAAGACATCATTTTATTCCAAATGGATCACTCATTATATGACGGAGGGAGTACCTCATTTGAAATTTTCATGGTGCCCTCTAATTTTGCATATGTGGCATAATGATTAGGATAAAAAAAATTATTTTGAATGGCATAGCATTGCTGACTATGATATTTATCTTTTAAAGAATTAATTACAAATATAAAATTCGCAACACATGAATGTCATGAATTACAACTATAAAATTAAGATTATTTAAAGTTGTTTAATCCACTGCCATGTCATTCAATCAAGTGCAAGACAATTGTAACATGTGTGACCTATATAAATATCAAAATTGTTTAAAGGAAAAACGATGTCGGACTTTCGCTTACTATTTTCATCAGCTGTTTGATGTTAAGTTTCATAACTGATAATGAAATTCACCAAATACCCATTGCAGTTATTGATCAACAACACTAAACACAACAACTTTTCATAATTAAACTCAATGTCATGAATATTAATATGAATTTTCTTGCCTGCAAACCAAATAAGCAGAAGGTTCCAACGTCAATATTCTCGAGCTTGAAATGGAGGTTATTAAGACATCTCAAAGATGTCTTAATTGTTGGCTCACATTTGTATTTTATTCCAATATCAATATCAATGTCTTAATATCCTATATTATATATTGAGTTCTTTATAATGTGTTTCTTACCTTTGTTTATATGTCTTAATATTAATATGAATAATGTTCCATTGTCTTAATATTATTTCTTTTTACATTAAAACATATCAGAGATCAACAATTCAATGGACATTATTTATATATAAAGTTTAAGTAAATCCTGACTTGAGAATAAAATAGAAATGTGAGCTTACATCAAATGCACCGTTATGAGACTTCTAGAAAGTGAACAATGCAGTAGAATTATTTTGTTTAATTTTATTAGTAGGTAATATTTAAGTAAACAATGCAGTAAGAATACATGTGAATATTTTGTTGGTAGGTAATATTTAAGTGAAAATGTTAAGAATGTAGTTTAATTTGTTTTGATATTGCAGTATGCCAAATAGAAATAAAACCTGGAGAAGAAAGAAGCCATGGAAGGAAAAAGAAGCCACAATGGAGGATCATTGTGTTTTGTGGAACATAAGAGCTATGTTTTGTCCCACATAGAAAATTTTGGCAGTATTAGAACTCTTTATATAACTTATACATGCAAAATGTATATTTAATGGGTGTTGGGTTGATATTGGAATAACATGTGCTTGGGCCCAAAAGTATTTAATTAGTATTTTAATCAATTAATTTTAAAAATAACTTAGTTAGAATTATTAAATAAATTTATTTAAAAACATATTAATTAATAAATAAATGTAATAATTAAATAATAAAAAACTTAGTTAAATAAAAAATAATCTAGACACCAATGTTACGATTGGTGTAAGTGTAATTAAAAAACATAAAAATAGGGGGATTAAAAGTGCATTTAAATCTATATTTTAACTTCTACATAATATCTAAAATAAACCATCATGTAAATATACCATTTCAATCAAATAATTAAGATTCAAGTGTAAAGAACTACTCACCCTATTTGATTTAAGAATTAAACTTCAATAAAATTAATTTGTACATAGTAATTTGTTAATTATAAAATGTAGAAAAGAATTAACATTACATGTTAATATTTTAAGTTAATCAAATGAATATTAATTGTATCTATATAAACTAATTCTTTAAGAGAGATTGGTGTGAGTGTATTTAAAAAAATAACTACAATAAATTTGAGGTTAGTGTATTAGGCCAGGTTGGAAAAATCGTAAATATATAGGGTTTGGACAAGAGAATTAAGGTCTCTTTGTTACCAACACTTATTAGCACAATCTTTTAAAAATGAGGGGTGCTATCCCTACACCAGAAATGGGACATTTTACACTTACACTGTATCAAAGTACACCATATGCATGGGGTGGAGTGGGTCAGAAAAAAAAATATAATTATTAAACATTTAAGAAAATCAAAACCGTATAAAAATTAAATACTAGTGTCAAAGATAGTGTAAAATTATCATTTCTCTTTAAAAATATTTTGGTAAAAATAACGGTTGGTTTATAGTTTATAGTTTATAATTGATGATTGGTGACATATATCTTATTGCTGATGGTTGAGACGCATAGCTGATGAGTTAATTGCAATATTTGATCAAATTAGTGGTTTAATCAACTTATAAATGTAAAATGACATAAAAAATATTTAATATTTAATTATTTTAATTTAAAATTAAAATAAAGGGTTTAATGGATATGCACGGACAGTGTAAAATAGTTTTACACTGTCATCAAATAAACAACCACTAATTTGCCATGTCATTAAATTTTTTAAAAAATAAAAGAGTGTTTTAATTGGATACATGGTTGTGATTGGTTGACAGTGTAAAACTATTTTACACTGTCAGTGCATCACCCATTTTCTCTAAAATAAATTATAAAAGATAAAAGTGAGTTTTTACTAAAATAATATTGATAAAAAAAATTATAAGTTATATGTTAAAACGCTATTTAAAATGGCGTCTGAAAAATAAGCTATAAACTAGCAAAATATGCTATAGGCTCAAGATAAAAAAACCATTATCAAACAGATCTAAATTGTTATATGAGCTTATAAGCTATAAATTATAAGTTCAAAATTGTATCTTACCAAAGAGAGAGCCTACGGCTAGAAATCTTAGAGGGCTTGCAGCTAGCTTGTTTATTTGATAAAAATAAAATGGATTTTTAATACACCCCCATACATTAACCACCCACCTTGGTGAAAATTTGAAATATTCTTGGAATCCTAATTTTGGAATCTGGACGCACAAACACACAATAAATTTGAGCCCTAAAAGAAAATTTCCGCATTCAATTTCCATAATCATACTTCACTGATTTTTCTTTTACACATCATACCATGTCATTACAACCAAAAATAAAAATCAATAATTAGACAACATTGAACTAAATGACAAACTTTCATAATGTTTATTTTATCCATTTGACCATACATCCAGGCATAATACACTTCATAACATCATGCAATTATACATGATAATAGGTCCCAAAAAAAGAGAAACCCCATTACATCATTGTTCAAGACCATGTACATACATCACATGAAGTTTTTACGGCATGAATCACACGAATAACCAAACTTACAATGCTATTTCTAGAACAAATTCCATGATGATCCATGATACATACATACATGAAAATATCCCAACAAATAAAAAATTCACTATTTCCTCTCATTACTCACACAGATTGCACTCTCCAATCCCACAAAATCAGCATAATGTGCTTACAACAAACTCATAATTGATCACGCAATTTGCGGAAAAAAAAAATTAAATAACAAGGTTTAAAAAAATACCAAAAAATCATGTTTTAGAGAAATTTATCAAAGTGTCTAGGTTTGGCAGCACTCCCTGGAGTAGGAGCCATTTGAAATGGCACATATATGTGACTTTTAGGTGTATACGCCATATGAGATGGCGCCAATGTGTTACCCTAATTAGGGTTGCCATCTCAGATGGCGCCTATATACAATTTTCTTTTTTTTTTATAATTTTTTAAAGGGTAATTTGTAATGAACGATAGTGGAAAAAAGTCGTAAACAGACGATTTTATTAATTTAAACTGACAGATACATTGGAAAACAATAGAAACAACAACTGATAAAGGGAAAATAAAAATACGATTAGTGTCTCTCATCACCGAAATGTCCGTCGATTCCGCATCTAGGAGCGCGTATATCACGTTGAGGACGTGTACGCCCGCGAGCCTGATCTTTCTAAGGAATCTCCGAAAATATGTTGCTCTTCAACCTGGTCTTTGTTTATTCTCTGATAGGCATGCTTCCATTGAAAGTGCTTTCAACAATCCGACTAACCGATGGCAACACCCATCATCAACACATGTATACTGTATTCGACATATTGCCCAGAATTTCATGTAGGAGATTAAGGATAGGCACCTCCGGAAGACACTAGTCAATGCAGGATATGTGTTAACTCAACCCACATTCCAACATTATCGGAGTGAAATTGTATTGTCAAATCTGGATGCGGGAAGCTGGATTGATAACCTTTGCAAGGGAGAAATGGACTAGGGCTTATGACAACAGCGTACGATGGGGCCACATGACAACAAATCTCGTGGAACCCATGAATGATGTCTTTAAGGGCATTCAAAATTTTCCTATTACTGCACTGGTGGAAGCAACCTACTTTAGGATGACTTCACTATTCTCAACAAGAGGTCAGAGGTGGAGTGCAGTTAGAGAATCGGAACAACTGTTCAACGAGAGTTGCATGAAAATTTTGAAAGAACAATCAACAAAGGCCAACAGTCATCATGTTACTGCTTTCGATCGATTCAACCACATATTCAATGTTCGAGAAATAATTGACCATAATGAAGGATTATCGAGACAACAATATAGGGTTCTACTAGATGATCATTGGTGCGACTATGGAAAATTTCAAACATTTTGTATGCCTTGCTCACATGTCCTAGTAGTATGTGCATATGCGCACCGAGATGCATTGTCACTACTATCTCCAATTTACAAGACTGACATCTTGCTCGAGGTATACAATTTCGCATTTCTAATGGTAGCGAAGGAGGATTACTGGCCTGATTATGATGGGGAAGTAGTTTGGCATAATGACATGATGCGATGAAAGAAAAAGGGTCGTCCCAACAGTACTCGTATTCAAACCGGAATGGATGTTCGTGACAAAATGGAAAGAAAGTGTAGCATTTGCCGTCATCTAGGGCACAATAAAAACAAATGTCCTAGTCGTGGAACAACCTCAACGCATGTTTAATTGTATGCCCTAGGATAATTATTGTGTAACAACTTTGTAAAATATTTTGATGCAATGAACTTTATTTTATTTAATGAACTTTGCTTTACTTTATAAGGTACATACATCTTGGTCAGTCTTCACTTCAGCCATGCCCATCCCTCTTAAAAATCGACAGACAGAAAAAATCAGAGATAAAATCGATAAACGAAACATAAAATTGTGTGCGAAATGAAAGGGAATGGGGTATTTTTTCCAAAAAATAGGCCTAACACATAGGAGCGATCTCAAATGGCTCATATGTGTAAACACTTGTACATAGGCGCCATTTCAAATTGCTAACCTAATTTGGGTTGCACATAGGCGCCATTTGAAATGGCGCATACACCCTTTTTTTTTACTGTTGGCGCCATCTGGTATGGCGCATACTCTAGGGTGTGCTGCCAAACCTAAAAACTTTGGTAAACTTCCCCAAAACATGTTTTTTTTTGGTTTTTTTTTTAAAACTAGTTATTTAAATTTTTTCCGCAATTTGCATCCTTTAATTCATACGATTCATCTCTAATTTCTTCCACTTGAATACCTCACTTGCTCACACAAATTTGACCTAGCTACACACTTTAAATCTGAAGCAAGAATGACCACTCAGCAGCCACAATTGATACATGGAGAGAGAGTCGGAAATTAAGCATCAACCTTCATAGTGAGAGCCTCCATCTCTTCCTAAATTGAAAGCTAGGAAAATTCTACAGCATGGGAAGCTATTCTTGTTAATGAATAGTTTTCAAAGCTTGCATTGAGTGTGTAAACTGAGCCTCCCTCCATTGTTGAACCAAATCTCACAAAACCAAAAAAAGAAGAGCCCAGATTTAATGCTGTTTAAGACATAATTCTAAGGAGAATTTGAAGTAGAAGTGATCAGGGGAAGAAAGGGAATGAATAGATGAGCAAAAAGATAGAAAAGAGGGAAGAAAAATCGAACTCACTATGTTCTTGAAATCTTCATCAACGTGTAGTGATCTTCATCAGATTTTGACTCAAATTAGGTCATTTCTTCATGTTTTTGCATTTTCTTAACATGATCTTGTTGCTGTGTTGGTGCTGATTCTTTCCCCTTATGCCTGTTCGATTCAACTCCTGCCCATTTGTGTTTAATTGAATGATTAGGCTTCACTGTTCTTGAATGTGGGATGATTATTGCGCTTTCTACATCTAAGCTTGAGAGATGATGATTCATGATGTTGTTATTCTAGTTTGATGAGAGAGAGGGATAGAGAGAGAATAAAGAGAGATTGGTGAGTTTGATGGGATTCCCAATTTGAATGTGGGCCTTCTGACCAATCTCTCTTTTGATCAATTTTGTTTTGATCATTCTAATCGTCACGTGGCTCTATTAGATCAATCTGATTACATCATCAGGGGGCCCTGTACATGGAGATCCTTCATAATCCATTTTATCCTAATCCTTGGATCTGAACTTTGGGTCCTAAGAGCATCTCCAACCGTAAACTCATTTTTGTGCTTTTTGTGGGATCTATTAAGTCACGTCAGTTTAAAAAAATTCAAATGATTTTTCATTTCAATGGTGCAACTCTGAAGAACTCAACTATTTTGTCAAAAGAAGGCTAATGAGAAGAATTGTTGTAAAAAAATAAAAATTTATAAATAAAATGATGAAATTGTGAGAGAGAAATTTGAAATTGAAGAGAAAATAAAAGTGAGAGAAAATTGTGTTGGTAAAATTTTTTCTAAAAATTATATTTATAAAAAAAATAAGATGTAAAAAAACGCAAATAGTCGTTTGAACGACTAGTTTTAATATTTTAATATAAAAAATTGATCAACTGCCACGCTGACGAACCATGATGAAAAACATCTGCTGGAGGTGGTCTAATGGGACAATTAGGAAACCTGATTAGGGTCATTTGATCACAATCAGATGGTCATCTGTGCATCACAATCCTCTCTCCCTCTATTTGGACTTTGGGCCTCTCAAGTATTCAGGCCTTGTGTAACACCTTAAAACTCCACGAATTTACTTTAATTAAATCATGCAAAAATATTAATTTAAATATCAAGGGTATCACACATCTCTTTTTCTATTAAAAAACAAACACAATTGTCAAAAACATTTTCAAAAATATGCGGTAGATAATCTCAAACTGTTTTAATTGAATAATTCCAATTCAACATGGTCAATATTCAGGCATAAGGGAAAAGTTCCACAATTTCAGGAAAAAAAATAGAAAATCAAAACGAATCTCGTCCCAATGTTACATATTAGAGTGATGCCATGGAACTAAACAACTCAAAAAATAAATAAAGAAGGTCATAAGCGACATTCTTCAACACATCAGCTAATACTCGTTACCTGTATCTACAATATTGCCATAACAAGCCACACAACAATAGAAAAGGGGTGAGAAAACTTTACAGAAGTTATTGGTGTATTAAATAGCAAGGATATCATATATGAGTGCAACTCAAAACATACACAATAATTATCATCCACAAACAAAACATAATGCAATGTGAGATGTTATGCAATGCTCCTCCAATAATGCGTGTGGTAACAAAAGTTTTGGATGTTCGGATTATGTTACAGATTTATCCACGTCCCCAATTCCTCTCTAGAAAATATTCTTTCCGAACAATAGAACCGCCTCTGGTTCTCTCAAAACACTGGACTTCATTGGACCGAAGTCCTACCTAACTCCAATGTATATGAATGTGTGAATATATAATATCAACATTCACATTCAAAAATCAACAACCGTTATTATTCAATCTCATATTCAATAACAAAAATTCTCGTATCTCGTACTCAAAACAAGATTCTCTTTGAACCATCTCAAAGACAAGGTTCCCTCTGAACCATCTCAAACCAAGGTTCTCTCTGAACCACAAATTTGTCAATGTAAGACTAAACTGTAATTCTCTCTTAATTACATAACTCAACAATATACAATTAAACTAAATAATTATATTAACAATTAATAACAGAGTGCAATTATATTAATACTCAACAACTCAATTAACACAACACTCATATTACTCATTAACTCCTAAAAATACTCAAAACATATCAGCAAAGTAGTATTTATTTATTTTATACTTGCAATTCGTTAAAAGGGTGATAATATTTATCTTTAACTCAAGGGAGTTCTCAAAAAGAACTCTAAATAACTCACACAATCTTTAGAACTCCAAAACAACTCTAAATGATTCTAAAGTAATAAAAAATACTCTAAAGTATTCAATTGACAACTCTTAGTTGAGTAATGTCAACTCAAATATTTAATATTACTCAACTCTAACAAAATCTAATATTTTTAATTATTAAATAATATTTTCCTCGAACCTATTGACAATTATGAAATTAAAGAAAAATAGTTTATTTTATCCAAATTGTTCAATTTGTCAATATTCTCAATTATGTTTAAAATTACTTAAAAATTTATTAAATTAAACATGAGACTCAAAAATAATTCTGAAAACTCTAAACACGTCAGAGTTATTTGAAATGAATAAAAATATGATTCTAAATAACTCAAACATCCTCTAAACATATCATCAATAAAGTTAAACTCAACTCTAAACATATTAAATTATTTGAATCAATATTAATATTGATTAATTATTATATTAATTAAAAGTAATATGATCCACTTATTGATACATAATAAAAAATGTGAAAACTCCAGTATTCTTGAGTTTAGTTGGATATTGATATCTTCAATCAATCAAACATTATGATTCATTGTCATATCACATATTTATTTTATTTTATTTTTAAATTAAATTAACACCTTTGTTCTCCACCTAAAATCTTAAGATGATAGGTGTGGGGGTTCTCTCACTTATAAAGTGTTCATTCTTGTGATTCTCAACACTCCCCCTCAAATTCCCCTTCATGTGAAAGCTCTATCTTCCACATTCACTTGTATATCCGTTGACTTTTTTCAAAAACAAGTAAGCGGAAAGAAGCATTATTATTTTCGGCACATTCACCACTTCTCCACCTAAAACCTTTAAGTGATAGGTGTGTGGGTTCTCTCACTTATAAAGTGTTCATTCTTCTCTTTTTTTTTACCAATGTGGAACATCTTCTTTACACATGATTCTCATCCGTACCCAAATTAACTTCATGGTATCAAAGAATTTAAATACCTTACCTGATAAAACTAGTATAGGTTGCTTCGGTTGATCTACAAAAACCACAAGTAGCAGAAACTAATAGAACTTTGCCTTATCTGAAAAATAATGGGGCCAATGAACCTTACTTTGTGAAAAAGAAATAACAGAAACTTTAAAAAGTGATGGCACAGGACTGTAACTCAACATGGTAGATGTGCCATCATACAACAAGTAACACAAACTATGCATTTACATCATATTCAACAAGATCAGGTAACCAGTCCAATAAGTTTCATTGATAGGTATCAATACAAACCTGGTATAATGTGAGTTGGGCAGAAAGAATTGTAGCTTCAGTGTGTAGGGTATGAACTTCTGTTGATACTTCAGATCTTCGGTCTTTTGAGATATAAAATGAACTCTAGTTGTTTTGTACTAGATAGAATCTACCAAAAAACTTTGACCCTTGGAGAAAATGAAGAAAAAAAGGAATTAAAACTTTAACATAGCAATACTATATATTACTATTATCATTATGTCACTTACATACTGAAAATTTTCATTATTTGCCCAGTTGTTCTTATCTCTTTTAATGTAATAGGAGCAAAGTTTTAAATTGTGAATTACGGTGTCATCAACACTTGTAAATCTTGGTAAAATGCGACCTTTGAAACATAGACTTCATAGATATGTTCAGTATGTAGATTTCACTCAGTTCCTATCATGCATGCATTTGGTCCCTATCATGCACGCATTCGATGTAATAGTTATTGTTTGATCAATATCAAATGATTTAAATTTATATTTTATATTTTAAATTATAACTCAAAAATTAAAAATCATACTTTTTTTGAACCAGACCTCTAAGGAACTGTCTCTGCTGCACTAAATGCATGAATTTGTGCATCGGTGACAGCATTGAATCTGCATTCATATATCTGTGTTGTGCTTAAAGTGTATTGAAACAAACAAAATTAACAGTTCGGAAATAACAGGCAGCTAATCAAATAAATATGAAAAAAATTTCTCAATTTGTAGAGTCTTTTCATAAACTACGCATTAAGTAAATACCGAGTTCATTAATTTGACAATTGACTTGAGAAGTAAGAAATTCAGCCCAAATAAAAAGAATAAACAGTTCAAGTTAGAGGGCATAATCTCGCATCCCAATGCTTTATGGACATGATATTTGTAAAGCTCCAATTTGTTAAAGTGACCAAACACGCGATAACACCACAAATATAAACACATGCTTAAGGGATTAACTAATCAGGATGCAATTATAACAATCAAAATCATAGAAATATCAAACTTCAGTTCACCCTAAAGTTGATGATTCCAAAGCATAATTCAAAAGTAAAAAACAAGCTCTATAATTTCTCACCTGATTAATTGAAGAATCACTTGTGTAACTTTATCTTTGGTCAACAATATCTACAATAAAGAACACAAAATTGAGAAAATTTTAGTTTCAAAAAAGAGTAAACAATAGAGGAACAATTTTAGTCATAAAAAAACCAAGCGGTTGAGCTCCATTGGCAAGGAGCCCCGTCCAAGGACGTATTCGGGGAATACCGAGTTCGATTCCCAGGCGGAACAATCTTGTTTGGCCAGTGCGCATGCCTCTCCGCACGAGCCGGATTAGTGGCCCACCTGTGGTGGGTCGACACCGGTGCAAATAGCAAAAAAAAAAAAATTTTAGTCATAAAAAGAAAAAGAAAAAAACAGTGTGCAACATTAAATAGATAGCTCAATCTAATTACTATCTTTAAACATTAATACCAAACAACAACATTAGTAGCTTCTATATATTTTTTCTATATATCTTCTCTTTCATGTCTCATACACTTTTTTTTTCTTTCAAACACACTCTTTTTGTTTTGTTAGCAAGAAATTTGCATGACAATCACAAACAATAGACATATGAACATATTAGCCAATAGCTAAACACTCTGTCATTATTTATATAATTTTTATTATTTCATATTTATCAAATAGTTCAACTGAAGCTAAACACTACAAATTCAAATTGCTAGCTTATCCGATATCCCCTATAAACACATTAGACATTAGCTAACTTATCAACAATTAGCCATTGGCTATGTTTTACCAAAGAAATCCTAATATACTTATCACATGGTATGAACCCAAATATCAGTCGATCATGATTAAACCACTATCGTATGCCGAAATGCCGATCATATTGGTAATTTGGTACAGAACAACAGCAATTAGTCATTAGAAAGGTGAAATAAATAATTAAACATAACATCAAACAGTTGGTGTGTGTGGATTTTGAGTTTGGGCATACCAACTAATAGAACTTTGTCTTATCTTATCATTAATCAGAATTCGTAGAGAACATTTATAATGAACACATTACACTAACGTTAATTACTGCAACTAGTTACCTTATTATCAAGATAAATCAAGCTCTAGCACACTATTGGTATCACAATACAATAGCCTTGGTTGTCTTAGCTACTGAGTAGTTTTAGCAGGGTAAATCAAATCTATTTGTACAAAAATTAAAACCAAATAAGAAAGGGTTAGATTCATAGGAAAAGAGGGAAAAAGTTGAAGGAGAGTTCAACAAAGCTCGTATAATAGGGGGAATAGCTCTTAGTTTAAGCGAATCACTTACTAGGGCGGCGAAGCTCTTAGTTAAAGGAGAGAATCGTGTGTGTGGATGGAGTTTAGGTTATGATTTGGGAGAATAATCGTGAGAAAAAACAGTTAGGGTTAGGATTCAGATTGATTTGGGTGAAGAAATGTCAGAAGAAAGGTTTAGGTTACCCGGTTCATGAGAGGAAGAATTGTGAGAATCGTGAAGCGACGATTTTGGTGAGTTTGGGGGTAAAATTTTCATTTTTCGCGGTATGAATTTAGGGAGTCGATTCATGAAAGGGAACAGATTTTGTTTCAATCCATATATTTCAACCCTATTCGATTCCAGCCAACGTCAATTTTGCCAAATATTTATATTTAATTAAAGAAAAGAGAACGGTGACATATATACAAAAATATGTTATTAAAATAATCAAAATTGATTTTAAAACTGTTTAAAACCTTTGCAAAAGAAAAAAGATACATTGTTATCTGCACAAACGGCTTTGAGCCATTGCTTAATATTTTCAAAAAAATTATACACTACTGCAACAAAATATAAAATTTGTTGCATATTACTCTCTATGAGAACAGTTATTTTACCTTTTAAAAATTAGGCATTGCGATAGGGTAAAAATGTTTTAGTGTCTTTTAGAATTTATAATCATAACCATGTGTTTTATGAACGAGAAATATATTACACATCAAAATATCTTTTGTAATCATAGTATATACAAACCTTTCTTAGTGTAAAGTATTTTTCTAGTCATCTTAAAATATCTTTGGATTCTTTTGGCAAATTTTATGATTGCTAAGTAGTTATTTTGTCATATTTTTTTTAATCAAATCATTTTCTTACACTCTGTTTGGATCTGAAAAGAAAGTAGAAAGAAAGAAAGTGGAAAGAAAGAAAGATAAAGGAGAGAAAATGAATAGAAAGTGTGATGATTTTTGAGCTGTTTGGTATAAGTGAAAACTAAAAGGAAAGAAAGAAAAAATGAGATTAAAAAATTAACAAAATTATTAAATGACATTCATAGCCTTATTATATAATATATTTTGTGTAGAATAACTTAAAAGTACCATAGGTTATAAATGTCTTTTGAATAGAAGTTTTGTTGTTATTATACTTTCCTCTCATTTTTGGACGGAAAGCTTATTGCTGTGGGCCCCAGCACCTGCACCTCATATATTCCCCTTTCCTACTAGTGCCAAACGATGGAGGGATATGGAAACTTGAGCTATCTTTCCTTCATCAAACTTTCCTTGCACAATCATCACAAACAAACAGACCCTTAGTGTGAAGTTTTGGAAAATATCTTTTGAAACCGTAGGTCCTTTAATATAAAATTGTAAATTATAGATCAACTAAATCTAATACCAATGTATAGTTTAAAATCAAATAATGTCTGACAAATAACCCGTCAGATACAAACATGATAGGTAAATAGGGTTGTCACATCAACTTCACCCAAAAAGCATCAATTCATAAAACACCGGTATACTTGCTCATAGATAAATTATATCATCAAAATTATGGGTTGGGATTGGCTACCTTTGTCCACCATATTGTTTTTGGTACCTTAATTATATCAATTTATGTATGTCATTTATTGCCTAAAGTTATCAAAGGCACAAAAAACCAAAGGCACCTAATCCACTCCCCAAAAATATCAGCAATATCAACATGGATTCAAACATATAAATTCTATATATTTAAATCATGATCATGGAATACAGACACACATACATCAACCCATCCTCTAAAAAGGATTTTCTCAAACCTTTTTTCCGACAAGCATACGATCAACCAGAACATAGAAAAAGATAGGGAAGAAGAAGAATTCCCACCTTACCTTGAATTAAAGCTTTTTGACAAATTCTTCACGATCGCTTCCAAAGTATTGCATGTTCCAATTCTCTCTTCTCATGATTGGCCCCTTCCCAATTTTCTAATTTTTGTTTTCTCGTAACTTAACTCTGGACTCTCACGTTAGAATATATACTACGTTAAATATTTCAAATTTAAATTTATTCTATAATATTCTATTTTTTAAATAATTATAACACTTTTATTTTATTTTAAAAAATTGCGTTTAAAATATTTAATAAAAATTCAAAATATTATAAATTATTTATAATGATATCAATTATTACCAAATAATTAAAATTATCTTATTATTTTTAATAATTTATATAAATTCTATTTTATTTCCCCGTTCTAAAAGTCTTCCTAGTAATTATTAAATTACTAAATTATCCTTAATTCTTCCAAAACTTTAAGATAATACAAATAATAATTAAAATAAATCAAATACAAACATAAATACTCCAATAATTAAATAAAAATAATAATATAAAATATTGGGGTGTTGCACCTAGTCCTTTGTTGATCTTGCCCCTTTCTCAGTCTAAAACCCCTGATGTCGTGAGACAATTGAATTTCAGGCCTCTGTTGGTGTAACATCCTAATTCCCAACTCGATGTAAAATAAGAAAATTAAGTAATAAACTCACCCAATTAGAGTTTCACACCTGATCCACCAATCGTAAAAACCGAAACAAAGTATTATTTAGAAAATATGCAATGGAACAACAAATAAGTTTGATATCAGAGTCTCATTAATTGCAGAATAATCAAAATTGTTTTAACAACTCCAAATAACATAAACACGTGATAAGAAACAAAAGAATAGTCCCTCCTCAGTGTTACATATCAGAGAGACTCCACTAAAGACCCGAACGAATAAGTAACTAAGGAGGCGTTGAAGTCGTCCTCTACCCCAAGCAGTTACACTTTAACCTACTCATTTGTACACCATAGGAGCACAAACACCATAATAAACAAAAGGGGTGAGAATACACTCCAAATATCTTAGCAGTGTAAGACAAAGCTAGGGTAGCATAATCACATAACCATTATATACACACGTTATTCACAAAAATCGTCAGACACATAAGTTATTCTCATCCACTCAATAACAACATGATTATTCAATTATATATGCATACATGTATGCAAATGTACTCAACACCTTGACTCTATATGCATGTGGTACCGTTATAGACATTAGAGGTCCGTACTCGCTCCTGATCCCCTTTTGAAACTAGAGCACACCAAAAATCGCTACTAATCTCCTTTTAGCAACACTTCACCAATCCCTCGCTAGAATCAGCTACTTGCTCCCGATCCACTCCTCTAGTCTAGAGCATACCAAACCGAACCAAAGTCCATAAACCATAATGCATGATTTTCAACAATAACGTGCAGATGTACATATGCACAACCGACCTCTCTTTTGACCGTGCATTTCGCCAACAATGCCAAGTCAACACAACAAATATAATATGCATATATTCAACAATGCCACATCACTAAATTCATCGCCATTCACAATTTGCATTTAATTTACGTACACACATAATTCACCAATTAATCATATAATAACCAATTAAATCATCACCAATAATCAATTAACATCCAAATTCAGCAATCTAGTCGATCATAACAATTAAAGTTCTTTCATCATCGTTAATCATTACATAATATTACACCTTAAGAAAAATAATTAATCCACGCCATTAACTGCACCTTTAGTCTCTTAGGGCCTCACCATGAGATATTACTACACGTTAACTTTCCCATGCTTTAAACCGCATCCCCAACGGAGTCACGAAACTCAAGTTATAATGAAAACAATATTTTAACAAAATCAGCTTAAACAATATTTTCAAAACCAATAGTGGCGAAGCAGATTTGCATGCAATCGATTGTTCCCAAAGTGCAACTGATTGTAATGACCAAAAACTTGAAAAAAATTCTATGTATTTGAAGCAATCTCATGCAACATCTATTTAATCAACTAAGATAATATTTGAATTTTGAAAACCAATTAACATGGTTCAAATATGAAATTGCTTTATCAAAGAATGATAAAAGACTTTGAGCATTAAGTTATATATGTTAAGAATTACATATACCTTGAAAGTTGATCGTAAAGCTTAACATGAGTCATGCATTTTTTTTACTTTTTTGATAATGTAGATGTTGAGCTTGTCTTCATCAAAACATAATGAAAGCTTATATTCACTAGAGACGAATACATTCTTGACTAAGAAACAACTTTAGTCGTTACTGGGAAAAATCAAATTCTTTAGGAGGTTCATTTCAAATCTAAAACGAAGGCTCTCTCGCCACTATTATGTTTAAATAAATAAGAGGGATTCAAGTGGGAATCTGAGCACTAAGCAACTTTAGATGACATAAAAGCCTACTTGACAAATCCTTTGATTCTGTTTCCTCCCATAAAAGGAAAATGAATGAAGTTGTATATTTCAGCATCTGAGTTGGTAATTGGTGTCATATTGGCCCAAGAGGATGATAAGGGTGTCAAAAGAGCCATTTATTATCTTAGTCGAATATTAAATGATGTAGAGACTAGATATAGTAAAATAGAGAGGTTGTGTATGCGTCTATATTTTTCCTGTACAAAGTTAAAGCATTATATAAAACCAGTTTATATTTATTCACATTTTGACATCATTAAACATATGCATTCAAAACCCATTTTGCATAGTTGAATTGAAAAGTGGGCCCTAACCCTAACTGAGTATTCTTTAAATTAGGTGCCCTTGAAGCCCACGGAAGGGAAAATTATCGTCGACTTTATTGTCGATCATGCGATCAGCGAAACAACACAAAATTACATAAGCCTGAAACCATGGAGGTTATACTTTGACAGTTCAAGTCATAAAAACGGAACTGGGATTGGGATCTGGATCATCTCACCAAAAGGGATCCCGATGAAATTTAAGTTTAAAATAATAGGTTATTACTCTAATAATGAAGATGAATATGAAACTTTAATAGATGGCCTTAAGATTCTACTTGACTTAGGGGAAAAATGAGTCGTAATGAAAGGCGACTCAAAACTAGTGATGAAGTAGTTGACTAATGAATACAAGTGCATCAGTGAACAATTATTGTTGTACTTTGTCATGACAAATTCGCTATTAGAAATATTTGACTCCGACAATATCAAGCATGTGCCTCAGATAAAGAATCAAGAGGAAAATGACCTAGCACTAATTACATCAGGCTACAAAGTTTCCAAAGAGAGATTAGAAGAGCTAATTGAGGTTAGAGAAATAATGATTTGGACCAGCCTCCCCCATTTAGAATTGTCAATGTCAAAACTTGTGGGAGTAGAAGGGTTTGGAGAAATGACAAACTCTGGGATCTTCAAAAAAATTCCATTGACAATATGTCCAATAATCATTGGTGAAAACCAATTGTGGATTACTTAGAAAACCCAACAGGGATGACAGATTGAATGGTCAAGCACAAAGCTTTAAGCTATGTTATCATTAGAAATGAATTATTCAAGAAGACTCTTGAAGGCATTCTACTCAAATGCCACACTAGAAATGAAGCCTATTTGGCGATTTTCGGTATCCATGGTGGAACATGTGGTGCTCCTCAAGAAGGCCACAAAATGAAAGGGATGTTATTCCGACAAGGATTATATTGGTCGGCCATGTTAAAAGATTGTATTAATTTCGCCAAAGGTTGCCAATAGTGTCAAAGGCACGCGGGCATTCAACATGTGCAAGTAAGTGAATTGAATTTGATAATCAATACTTGGCCATTTAGAGGTTGAGATCTAGACTTAATTGGTGAGATACGACCCCCGTCATCTAAGAATCATAGATATATTCTAGTCGGAATAAATTACTTTACCAAATGGTTCGAAGTCTTACGCTTGGATAATATCGACCAAGAAGTGGTTATCAACTTATCAAAAACCATATCATTTATAGTTTTGGAATCCCTCAAACAATAACCAACGACCAAGGTTCAATTTTCACTGGTAGAAAAATGCCGCAATTTACTCCAGAATCAGTGATCAAGTTATTAACATCCACACCGTATTATGCCCAAGCATATGGTCAAGTCGAAGCGGCTAACAAGACCATAATTGGACTGATCAAGAATCATGTAGGCCAAAATCCTAAGAATTGGCATAATACCTTAGACCAAATCTTGTCGGCTTGTCGAAATTCCCTAAGGAATCAACCAACTAAACTCCATTCTAACCGACGTTTGGACATGACACTATATTGCTGACGAGATTTATCTAAATCACCTAGGATTCAAAGGCAAATGGAAGTATCAAATGATCATTATTGAAACATGATCTTGGACAAGCTAGTTGATTTAGACGAAGAAAGGCTAGCGGCGTTAGATGTTCTTGTAAGACAAAAGGAACAAATTGCCAAGGCTTTTAATAAGAAGGCTAAAGTAAAAGCCTTTTTGGTCAATGATTTATTTTCGAAAGTTACTTTACATATGGATATTAAGGATATAACCGTGGGATAAAGGGTCACCAAGTTGGGAGGACCATTTCAAATTATTAAAGTATTCGTAATTAGAACTTACGAAGTCGAGGCGTTAACCCCTGAAAATCGAACCCTACGAATAAATGGCAAGTACTTGAAAATGTATCATCCCATGATGCAAGAAATACTTATAAAAGGAGAATAGAAGTCTTATTTTAAATCAAAAGACCAAAAACATGTTATTCCAAGTGTCGGGAGTGCCAAAAAAATGGCATATTCAAGTTTACAAAAGAATTACATTTGTTGAAATATAAACTCAAGGCAGAAAACAAGGTTACAAGTTTTAAATGGAAGATTGGCTTTAAGTCTTTCAAAGTGGGCATTTACTTTCGTGATTCGGGTGTCGGTTAGTGAAGCAACACCAGTTAGTTCTTCAATTTCTATGTCTAAGATGCTGGCATTGTCGAAATTCCTAAAACCAACTTTAGCCTCCTCATCCAATTTTGTCAGGTTGACACTATTGACTTCAGCTTTTTTCTCTTCATCATCTTTAATCCTGGACTACAATTCTTTCATTTCTTGCATCCACTTTAGAAATCAAAATCATAGGAATTCGATACCCAAAGCCTACTCCTTAGAATGAACGTTGGCTTGCGACTACAAATTTTTAGCCACCTCATTCTTTTTCTGAAGATCTTGGGCCATCTAATCAAGCAATGGTCCAAACTCCAAGACGAAACCGGCAACGACACTGGGGGTGGTTAGAGTTTTAAGTTTTTTCATTAGGGACATGATCCGATAAATGATGAGAAAGTTGTCCTCAATTTCCAAAACAACTCCACATTGGGGATCTTAGTTTTCAACCGGGGGATCAAGGCGTCGACAAGTTTGTTGGAAGGTTTACTGCCAAAGATAGTCGAAGAGCTGGGAAATTTCTAAACTGAAACACCCAACTTCCTACCATCATCTTCAAATATCCTACAGGGTTTTTCTCCTTCATTTCATTTAATTCCTCTTAACTAAGAGAATTATTGAAGGAAGAGTTGACTAGAGGAGTCGGAGTGACAACATTTGTGATTTAGGGCTGAGGTTTAGGAGCCTGTGGCATAGTGTTGTTGAGAGCTTCATTTTCAGAAGTCAACATATCTTTTGATGTGTGATCTTCTGAAAATTGGGTGCCCTTGTGTTCTCCTTGGGAAGTTTCACTCTATTTCAGACCTTCGGGGCAGAAGCATCAATGTCTCGTTTTTCATTTTTAAGAGTATCTCCCTCAGTATCTATGTTCAAGTGGATATGGTTGAAGTCTTGACTTTCTGAGTCAAGAGATCATCCCTTCGGACAATTGCTTTCGACTGTACCTTTCTCCTGTTCAACAACTATTTCCTCGACCACCACTGCTGGTTTGTCGATAGTAACTTCCCCAAGGTGGACTGAAGGAGAAATAATGGACACATGCAATTAATATTTAACGCTAGACATAACATTAGTAGAGGAGTGTTCCTTTAAATTGGCATGTTAGCATTATGAAATATCAGATAAATAAGGGTTGTAACAAAAGTAAATTTACCTTGGATGCTTTAGCGCCGAGACTAGAGCTAGCACTCTCTAGTTTGCTAGACAGAAGGGGTTTTTTCCTATTTGATCTTCTTGTGGACCAATGAAGGATTTGTGGAACCTTTTTTTCTGCAGATAATGTGACATCTATTTTTGATGATGAAAATCACAATGGTGACAACTATGATAACTCAATAATGAAATATTAAGCGGTTAAAGATGCAAACTTAAGTATTATGATTTGATAAA
Source organism: Vicia villosa (assembly GCF_029867415.1). Lineage (NCBI taxonomy): Eukaryota > Viridiplantae > Streptophyta > Magnoliopsida > Fabales > Fabaceae > Vicia > Vicia villosa. Next base: position 488,715 of record NW_026705551.1, on the reverse strand, counting down.
CTTGACTAACCAATGAGGGCAAATTAAATGGAAACAATCTAAAATCTTATATCAAGAGATCTCAAACAGTGTTAACATAAATAAGAGTATCTGAAAAAACTTGTAGAAAAGAAGTAATATGCTATTTTAGTAAGTGAGTAAACATAAGTAAAAGTAAAGGAGCTTTTCCATTAAAACACAAAGCTAACACACACAAAAACCTTTTTCAAAATGATAATCCAAAAGATAATACTTTGAAAATATTTAGGTAGAGTATTACCTCGTTAAATCTCTTATTTTAAATCATCATTGTCTCTCACACGAGTTATTTATACCATATTGGTGCATTATATTTGAAAAGTAAATTTGTAATTTTTCCTTTTCACCAACATAAGTGACAACAAGTCTTGGTAAACCCAATAGGATAAGTACTAATACACTAGGTCATGGAAGGTATCTTAATGGATTAGAAGATACATGTGAGAAGTAACCTGGTGGTTGATGAATCAAGTTATCCATAACCACGTAACATGTTGTTTTCCTATAGAGTGTTGGAAAAAGAAGAAATTTGTAGGATACCAAAATGCAATGCCACTCTAGAAAAACTTCTTTTTCATATTCACCTATCCAAATTGAAAATTATTTTTGTTAAATATATCACTCACGATTCATATGCCTAGCATAATCTGGACTTTCCATTCTAAAATATAGTTATTTTGACCATGGTGTTGCACCAATCATGCTAAGTTTGTTGTCGGAGTTGAAATTTAATCAAGATATTAGCTTATAATTCTCATCAATTACTTATTTTTCTTCAAGAGATAAAATTGAGAGACAAATTCCGACCCAACTATATGAGGTTTTTTAAGACCTAAAAGAGTGTTAACGTACACTTTCTTGGGTGTGTTGGACAAAAAAACTTATAAATAGTAATGTAAAACACAAAAATAGAATAAAATTTCGAAAAGTTGTTTGATTGAATGTTTATTTTGATAAAATGTCAAGTCCAACATCCTACAATGTAAATTTCACGTCTTACCCAACATAGGTCTTTCTCATACAAAATCAAAAACAAAATATAAACCTATAATAGCTAACTTTGTTAAGAAAATAATTTTTGGATCATTAAATGACTAGTAAAAATAATTTAGTTTCGTCAAATAAAATTATAAGTTGTGCTTAATAGCCATCTGAGAAATAATTTTCAAATATACCAATTGTAATATGCCATTTCAAAAGCTGAGTGTTACTCAACATTTTTCAAGAGTAATGATTTATTTCCAACAGGATTATTAAGCATTTACTTATACCAAGCAAAATTCACAAGTAATGACATGTCAAAGAAATGATGAGAAATGGTACATGACAATAATTAAACATAGTCAGATAGGCTCAAAGTAACATATTTTAAATAACATAATCCTTCACCAATGCTAAAAGTAGCACAATCAAGTTCCAATTTTCATTCAACATAGCTTGGATGATCCTGTTGAATAGCATAAGAGAAACCACATAAGATTATACGAAAATTATTTGTTACATTTATAAGGACCTTCACCTTATAAATAAGAGTTAAATATGTTTTTAGTCCCTATAAATATGCGACCCTGCATTTTTAGTCCCTATAAATTTTTTCTTCAATAAATGATCATTATAAAATTATTATGCACCTAGTTTCAGTTTCTACTGTCAAACCAATATGTATTTTAGAATGATTATTTTACATACATGTTCATAATGTTTTAAAAAGTTCCTGAAAAAAAAAACTCAAAATTTAATTTCTAAATTGAAATTTTCATTACTTTTATAATTATTTTTGAAATTTGAAAAATTTAGATTTAATTTTTTTCGTTTTTAAAAATTTTAAAACTTGATAAATAAATATTTTACAATATTTTAAATATATATTAAAAAAATTATTCAAAAATTTAAAAATTAAAGAGTAACTAAACAGTTTTTAAAATTTTAAAAAATATCAGGAACTAAAATTGCATGCACAAAAATTTTAAAAGGACCATTAATTGAAGGAAAAATTTATAGGGACTAAAAATGCAGGATCGCATATTTATAGGGACTAAAAACGTATTTAACCCTATAAATAATATGTGAATTAGAATCCTATCATGTAATATTTAATGTATCTTGACATTTTTGAATTTTGAATAGAATAACAGTTTTTCATAGTCACAACCTAATAAAATTCCTTAATACCAAGTTATAAGTTAGGAACATACCTTCAATTGGAAGATGGAAGAAACACCCTTCTTAGCCCTCTAGAAGCAAGATTTTTTCTGCATGTAGGGCATTTTCGCTGTCTTGATATTGCTCTTTTGATGCAAGTCTTGCAAAAAATATGGCCGCATGTTGTTGACATTTCCTCAACAAAACCTTCCATACATATTGGGCAGTTTAAGATAGGCTCATTAAGAGGTGCAGTCTCTTTTGGAGGTTCAATTTCTGGAATCTTAGGCTTAGAAACTTCCTTGTTAGTTTCTGGTGTTCGTTTGTCATTTTCAGCCTGTAAAGAAATGTTCAAGCAAACAATATAAACACCAACAAATCAATGAGTGTAAAAAATGAAAGAAGATAAGAATTTTGTTACAACTTCATTGATGATGGCTCCCAAATTTATATTATTTTGACCAATAGGTCCAGTTATGTTCTCTGTGTAATGCATAACAGATGTTGTGATAGTTGGATTCACAATGTTCTCTGATGGCATAGTTGGATTTTCTATGTTCTGTCTATAGTGCATAACAGGTGTTGGCATAGGTTGACATTCTGCAATAATCATTAATGAAGATTTTAGAAAAAAAATCCATCCAGTAAAAACAAAGTTGGAATATTGAGCAATTTTTATTAATATACAGATAACAAATAAGGAATGATGAATGATGATTAGATAAGGACATTTTATACATTTTTTTTTAATTTCATTTTGATATGAAGTATTAAAATGAAAAAAAGGATGATTAAATATTAAAAATAACTAAATACATTTTTTAATCTATATACTTCTTAAGTATTTACATATCTATTTATCAATATCTAAATTAATTTATCTTTTATAATCTTCGGGAACTTGAATTTAGTCCACATGTCGAAAAAGTGGGTTTGAAACTCACATGGTCCTGCCTAGTAAATATGATAGCAACCACTATTACGGTTTTACATAACTCTTCCTTACAAACTTGTTTATAATACTAAGCAGTATCTCTTACCAATGTAGAAATTTGAGATTTTTTCAATACACCTTCTCATGCCTAGCGTTGTTGAGCTTGGTGCATAGATATTAATGGTGATCGGCCCATGGTTTAATTGATAGGTTATTATATTATATTTGTGTTCAACCTAACTCAAATTTAACATCATATATTATCCTATTTTAATCAATAGATGTGTTATGATATTAATCGTGAACTTATTTACAAGTGATTGAGGATGTTAAATGTGTTGAGAAATAAGGATGTGTTATAGACCATGGAATTGGAAGATTGGAGAAGTAAAATAAACATTTTATCCTTAAGGGTATCTTGGTCGTTTTACAAGTGTTTTATGGCACTTCAAGTCATGTTACGAATAACTGGATTTTTAGTAGAAATAACTAACCCCTTAAGCCTTAATTAGCAATAAAGGATGAATTCAGAGTTAAATAATGAAGTAAGGGTGTTTTGATAACTTCACATTATTGAAAGGTATTTTAGGAATTTCACCAAGATTATGCAACACTTGAAGAAAAAGTAAGATTTAGAAAGTTTTAAGAAAGGTCATTAAGTCATTGAACCATTAGTTGTGATCGATTGACCAACTTAGAAATATTAGTTATGAGGTTATGGCATTGATGGAAATGTACATGGCTTAGTAAGGGAAATTTGATCTTTTATCCTAACTGTGTATATGTGTGTGTGTGTGTGTATATATATATATATATATATATATATATATATATATATATATATATATATATATATATATATATATATATATATATATATATATATATATATAAGGGAGCGAAAGGGGAAGAAGCATAAAAATGATTTTGAGCATGGATTTGGAGTTATGCAAGCGAGGCGTCTCTTCACCTTCCCTATTCTAAAATTCCAGTCTTGATCATTTCATAACTCTCTCTTATTTCTTTGTTACAAACTAGAAACTTAGAATCTAAGGGAATTATAGATCATAGCTTAAATATTTAATGGAAGGATTAGAAGTTTGGAAGGACAACTAGGTTAGGTTGGAAGTCTTCCATGCACTAAGGAATGAAGTAGGTTTATCTTGTTCATGAGGTGGGTTTTCCTTAAATTCTGATTTCTCCCTAGTATGAACCTTAATCTCAAAGTGAGGCATGAGTTGGATTTGTCAGAATAAGGTCAATGTTGCATGAAACAGAAGAGATAAGAAATGCATAAGTCTTTGCACATGGGTAAATTACACTCTTAATTCTAATTACGGCCGGGCTGTAGTTTCTTCTGTTTTCCTGTAGGGAAGTCGTTATAAAAGATGGGAGTGTCTAGGACAATTATGGTTGTAATTTGTATTACGGTCAGTCTGAATAAATTCTTCACTTTTGATGCATAACCTCTTTGAGAATGGATTGGCTCGTTTACAATGCATCCAGGACATGGATTGTTGAGCTTCTAGTCATCTAAAGTATAATCTTATATGTTGTGAAAAAGATGCCTCGATGAACAAAGGATAAACTGTTTCTTTGTGATTAAAAAACACACAAGGGTAGAAAAGATGATAAACAAGAAGAACAACAAGGATTGGTTATAACTGCTATTCTTTCCTTACTCTTCAATCAAGATTACATGAATAACAAATAACTCTCTCACCCTAAATTAGGATTTTACAGTATGAAATGATAAGCGACTAGTATGCTATTTATAATAAACCTAACATACTAAACTAATGGGCTTTTTTCACAAATACCCATTACAAGCCAACTTAGAGTACAAGCTAACTTAAACAATAGGACATAACAAACAGGCCCAATTCGAAATACTAACAACCCTAGCATTTCTACACCTACATACTAGAACACACTTCGACTACAGTATGTAAGTCTTCGGCCCACTAGAGTTCGACCCAATTCTCACAAATCTACACCTTGGATCAAACTCTATAACATCAAAGAACAAACTAGCTTTCTTCATGCAGCTTTATCAACTGCATTTAGTGGAAAAACTTGCAACTCGGTAATGACTTGGTGATCATATCAGCAGCATTGTGATCTGTCGAAACCTTTAGCACTTGGACTTCTCCATGCTCGATTACTCCTCTGACGAAATGCAACCTAACATTGATGTGTTTGGTTCGCTCATGATAAGCTGAGTTCTTTGACAGGTGTATAGCACTTTGACTATCACTTTTAACAGTGATACCTAGACCTTGAAGTTTCAACTCCTTAGCAAAACCATCAAGCCACAATGCTTCTTTCACAGCTTCAGTGAGAGAAACATACTCCGCCTTAGTGGTTGATAAAGAATCAACCTTCTGAAGTGTTGCTTTCCAACTAATTGCAGTGCCAAACATAGTGAAAACATATCCAGAAATAGATTTTTTGGAATCCATATAACCTGCATAGTCAGAGTCGACATATACTTCGATTACTGCTTTACTATCTTCACCCAAGGCCCCACCATAAATTAGGTCCTTGTTGATCCATTTATGTATCTTAGAATCTACTTTAATGCTTGCCAGTGAGCCTTTCCAGGATTCGTCATGTACCTGCTTACAAGACTTATTGCATATGATATGTCAGGTCTAGTACAAACCATAGCATACATCAAAAAACCTACTATATTAGCATATGGGATGCTATTCATATAAGCTCTTTCGACATCAATAACGGGATACTGATCAATACTCAGCTTGAATTGAGGGTTTGTTAGAGTCACAACAGGCTTTGAATTCAACATACCAAGCTTTTCGAGAATCTTCCGTAGGTATGCCTCTTGATCTAAGCCTAATTTTGACTACTTTCTACCTCTTCGAATGTCAATCCCAAGTATCCTGAAAGCGGCTCCCAAATCCTTCATATCGAACTCCTTATTGACTTCAGCCTTCATCCTCATTACATCTTCGACATTGTTTCTTGCTATGAGAATATCATCCACATAAAGCAACAAAATAACAAATGAATTACCAGGTCGAAATTGAAAGTAAACACGGTGGTTGAACTGGCTTCTAACAAAACTTATGTGTGCTATGAACTTGTCGAATCTCCTATTCCATTGTCGAGGAGATTGTTTTAGTCCATATAAGGATCTATTCAGCTTGCACACATAATCTTCCTTCCCCTTTTTGACATACCCTTCACGTTGCCTCATCAGGACCATTTCATCTAGATCATCGTATAAGAACGCAATCTTCACATCCATCTGTTCCAATTAAAGATCGAACTGTGCCACCGTGGAAAGCAACATTCAAATGGACATATGCTTCACAACAGAAGAAAACACATCATTGAAGTCGACACCTTCTTTATGAGTGAAACCCCTTACGACTAACTTTTCCTTGTATCTTTTCGAAGGCACTTCTTCAATTCCTTCCTTAACTTTGAAAATCCATTTACAGTTGACTAACCTTGCCCCAGTAGGTTTCTTGTTCAGTTCCCAAGTGTGATTATCATGAAGAGATTTCATCTCATCATTCATGGCCTTCAGTCATTCAGTCTTATTTCGACTCCTCATAACTTCCTTGTAGTCTCTAGGTTTTTCGTCTAGAACCTCACTTGCAGATATTAAGGCATAAGCTATAAGATATGCATACCCAAGTCTCTGAGGTGACTTGATGACTCTTCTTGACCTATTTCTTAATAATAGATAATCATTGACGGTTTCATCAACTTCCTCAGCATCTTCTGCTTCTTCTTCGACTTCATCTAGGATATGCAATTCAGCATCAACATGCTCCACCTCAACAGGAATCTCTACCTATTTCAGCTCTTCTTTAGATATTCTTGCACTTCAACCAACATCATCAGTTTTCTTAAAAGTCATTTCAGCTTCATTGAAAACTACATCTCGACTGGTGATATTCTTCTTGTGACTTGGCTCTAGGCACTATAGCCTATAAGATTTGACTCCTTTAGGGTATCCCATGAACATGCATTTCAGAGCTCTAGGTTCGACCTTGTCTTTCCTAATGTGAGCATAGGCTACGCAGCCAAATAATCTAAGTCTGTCAAGATCAGGTGGATGTCCTGACCAAGCTTCTTCAGGTGTCTTCATATCTAACGCAGTCGAAGGACATGTGTTTATCAGATATCTAACTGTCGAAACAGTCTCATCCTAAAACACCTTCTTTAATCCAACACTAGTCAACATGCATCTAACTCTTTCCAAAATGGTTCGATTAAACCTTTCATCCAAACCATTTTGTTATGGAGTACCTGCAGTAGTTCTATGCCTTGTAATACCAGAGGCAGCACAAAAGCTTTCGAACGCCTCATTGCAAAACTCAAGGCCATTATCGGTTCTCAACCTCTTAACCTTTCTGCCAATCTGATTTTCGACCAGAGTCTTCCAACTTTTGAAATTCTCAAAAGTTTCATCCTTAGTTTTCTAGATGAAAACCCGTAATTTTTTTGGAATAATCATCTAGTATGGATAGAAAGTAACTCTCTCCTGAATGTGATGGACACCTTGCAGACCCCAAAGATCAGCATGGATATAATCAAGGGATCCATGTGTTCTTTGTTTGCCTTTGTTGAACATCACTCTGCAAGATTTTCCAAGTACATAGGGTTTACAAAACTTTAGCATTTCGACTTTGTCTCCACCAAGAAGATTTTGTTTCCTTAATTTGAACAAACCCCTTTCACTAACATGGCCTAATCTCATGTGCCAAATTTTCTTCTTCGACAAAGGTTTCGTGGATGCAACATCTGTCGAACCACTTACAACTTCAGCCTCAAGGTTATACATGTCTTGTACGCATCTCAAGACTTCCTTCGACCCCTTCATGAATCTTAGGATACTTTTCTCTCCTTGGAAAACATATCCTTTCTTGTCAAATTCACCAAGAGAAATCAGATTTCTCTTTAAATCATGAACATACCTAACTTCAGTCAACAACCTTATTGACTCATCATGAAGCTTGAATCTCATAGATCCAACACCTACAATCTTGGAAGCTTTGTTGTTTCCCAGCAATACAGATCCACCATCTTGATCACATAATTCCTCAAACAAGTCTTTGTTTGGAGTCATGTGCCAAGTGCAACCTAAATCCATAATCCACTCCTTACTAGAGTCACCACTTGTAACCAGAAGAACATCAGATGATTCAAAATCATCTTGAACAATGGCTGCATTTCCATTATCCTTACCTCCATGATCTTTCAGGCATTCAGGGCACACCTTTCTTGTGTGGTCCTCCTTCTTACAATGATAGCATCAAATACCAGATGCTTCACCACTATAAGACTTATGTTGACTTTTATCTTTCTTCTTGTCGAACTTAGCATCCTTTCACAAGAATTTTCCCTTAACATCCAAACCTTCACCAACCGTCAAGGGTTTATGCTCCTTTCGTTCATTTAAATCCTTAGAATACAGGGCTGATTGAACTTCTTCAAAGGTCAGGGACTCCCTTCCATACAAGAGAGTTTCTTTGAAGTGAGCATGTGTTCGAGGCAAAGTGCATAATAGTAACAACGCTTGATCTTCATCATCGATATTCAAATCAATATTTTCAAGATCAAGAATCAGCTTGTTGAACATATCCAACTGCTCAGCCAACACTTCATCTTCAATCATCTTGAATGAATACAAAGCTTGCTTCAGGTAAAGTTGATTTACCAGCGATTTGGTCATGTACAAACTTTCAAGTTTCACCCATAACCCTGATGTCATCGTCTCCTTTGATACCTTCAACGTTTCCAAATAACCCTATTGAACCAATAAGGCTTTCATCTTCAAGCGCCACAGACCGAAATCGGTCACTCCGATGAACTTTTCAATATCATACTTTGTTGAAGGCATCTTCTCCACTCTCACCGCACCAATTTGTTGTGAAAAGGATGCCTCGATGAACAAAGGATGAACTCTTTCTTTGTGATCAAGAAACACACAAGGGTAGAAAAGATGATAAACAATAAGAACAATAAGGTTTGGTTATAACTGCTATTCTTTTCTTACTCTTCAATCAAGATTGCAAGTTACAAGAATAACAAATAACCCTCTCACCCTAAATTAGGATTTTATAGTATGCAATGATGAAAGACTAGTATGCTAATTATAATAAACCTAACATACTAAACTAATGGACTTTTTTCCACAAATACCCATTACAAGCCAACTTAGGGTACAAGCTAACTTAAACAATTGGACATAACAAACATACCCAATTTGAAATACTAACAACCCTAGCATTTCTACACCTACATACTAGAACACACTTTGACTATAATATGTAAGTCTTCGATCCACTAGAGTTCGACCAAATTCTCACATTATAAAATATATCCCTTTGATGAGGAAAATATCATAACATCGAAAAAATCATTTGTATTAGTTTGTAAATGGTGGTAACTAATAGATAAAAAAATATAACTAAATTAAATTAGTAAATTCGTAAGGGGATAATAATTTCATAATGTCACAAATATAACAACTTATGATTTCTACAACAAGAAAATGATAGTAGACATATTAAAAATTTAATAAAATAAAATTGAACCACAAATGTAATTTTTCACTATGAAAGGTAAAAAATATTACCCAAACTCAAGTCAATTGTAACCCTCCTACGAGTTCTTCTTGCATTGGCCACAGCCTATGATGAAGCAATATAAAAGCAAACAAATAAGATAAATTTCTTGAAATATAATCTTAAAGATCCATTAAAATTTAAAAAAAGTAATGATAAATTTAATAATAAATAATCTAAATTTAATGATAATTATTTATGTTGTAATCTAAAAGAAATCGCGTCAACGATAATAATATTTAAATTGAAAAAAGTATAAGGACATAAACCTGGGCAAAAGCTCGAGGTGAACATTCAACAACATCATCATCAGTTTCTTCGAGATAATTTATGGGAACATGAATAGTCTCAGAAAGCCCTTCACCGGGTGAAGACTCTTCAGATGAAATGTTATCCAGATCTAACAACAAGTTCGTCTTTCTTCGTCGGTTACTCATAGTTGTTTGATCCTAGAAATTGAAGTGTTTAGATAGTCATTAACAATTCAAAGGTAAAACTAAATAATAAGAGAGTTACAAAGAAATAAGAAGAATAAAAGAGATTAAGCGAGAATAATTTACACTTAAAACAAGTTTGTATTTGATTGATGCAGAAACTACATAGATGTCATAAAACTTACAATAAAGTGAAATTTGAGAGAATTTTATGATAAAGATAATTTAGGTTCTCAATTCATAAAGATTTTGCGAAATGAAATCGAGAAACGAATGAAACGCTTCTACGCATGACTTGTTTACCTTGGGAAAAGTGAATCTATTAATGTTAATTAGTGAGGATAAGATCATATACTATAATTATTTATATATTTAATATTGAATGTGTTATTTTAATAATGAAATATAAACAATGTATACGCAATTATACTTTTAATATTCATATATATATATATATATATATATATATATATATATATATATATATATATATATCAAATAACACTATTGTTCTGCTGTGGAATTAGAAATGAAAAAGATTGTGGAAATTTCAGTGGATTCAAGCTTCCTAAGTGATTTAATGATGCGACACCTTATACTAAAGGTTGAAATCTTGATGCCTCATGAATTGGAGACATTTATCTTTAACTGGCGTTGCTAGGCTTGAGTACGATGGACCAAAGAGGGGAGTTCTTGTATGGTTAGCACTATAAATACCAAGTCAATTTAGGGTTCAAAAACCCCCTTGTGAAGATATTTATACCTCAGGATCAACGAAGTGAATAGGATAAGTGGGCCTTAACTTATTGGGCCTTTGGCCAGCATGGAACAGGTGTCCCCAAGACTCGTCGGGTCCTTTGGATACAAGGGGGTCTTTTAGCAGTCATGGTCGCCTTCAGGAATGTTTGTCCGTGCGTTAGAGGGCGTGTATCACATATGTTTTTCCAAAGAGAAATGGGGAACTTGAGCATTAAATGTAGTCCCATCCTTGAAACATTTCACCATTTTTCTCGTGATGTTTGACTTGAAAAGGTAGAAATCAGAATCCAGAATATGTAACTCAAAATAGTTGAATCCACAATGTCCGTGACTAACAAACACATTTTCAACATCTTCGTCGTCTCGCACCTTTAGCGGAAAAAGTTTAGCAAGATTGTTTTCGATAAAAACTGGATTTTGGTATGTAATTATGATATGGGACAAGATCCTAGATAGGTTTCTATTTTTCAAATGTAAGAAATTTGCATTTCTATTGATTGCAAATGGGACAGTTTCGATGTTACGAAAATTAAACCCATATACATCAAAGACATATGTCTCATCAAATGAGGTCGGCAATTAACTTGGCACCTCATTTAATGTTTGCATGGCTTCCATGCCCTATAAATTAGACATTAACTGGGTGTATTTTCATTAGCAATCAATACTTCTTCCATTCTCTCATATAATCTTACTTTCAAAATGGCTCTACTGATTATAGGTGAAATGCACAGAGGAATCGTCGCCAACATTGTGACTTATGTAAGAGTCTAAATTGCTACTATAGGCTATATTTTCTGTAAGACATATTTTTTTATGAAAGAAAATATTTTTTGGTAGGATTCTGCTAGGTTTCGTACTTGTGTCCATGAATATGTTGCCTTCGACGAGTTGATTACACCTTATATTGAGCTTGCCGATTTCGGACATGTTATCAAAATCCAGTCTTAGTCGGTTGATGCTAAATTTATACTAGCTTTAATAGAAAAATGGCGACCACAGACAAGCATTTTCTTCTTTTTAACATGTGAATGTACCGTCACGATAGAAGATGTGTACATGTTATTAGGGTTGTCTAATAATGGTAAGGCGATCAATGGAAAAAACCAACTTCGCAAATATAATTTGCAATGAACTATTGGGTGCTGAATTGTTAGATCATAACCCAAGAGGCCATTGAATCTTACTTTTGCGCCTTAAGGAATATTATGGCAGATTAAGTTTACATGAAAATTTTACCGAACAAGATCAAATAATAAAAACTAGGTGTTATAGTATGCTTTAAATTGGTTTATTCTTATTTCCCAAAGGTAGTGGTTCTAGTATGCATGTTATGTATTTACCCTCATTAAGACACATAAATAAAATAGGAACATATAGTTGGGGGTCCGCCTGTTTGACTTATCTGTATAGTTCGTTGTGTAAAAACGCATCGAAAGACACGTCTACATTTTCTGGATGCGTTGTTTTACTCCAAGCATGAGGTTGGTCCACACTTCCGTCCCTAGCACCCATCATTCGCAACAGCTTCATATTCCCATATGACAAAAGTAATTTAACAACATTAATTCTATTTACTTACTTTAGCAATCATTATTTCTATTTTTTGTTTAGATGGTCAGCTCGCGGTATGACTTACGACAGACGTCCTAGATATTGTATCACTCAGTATCGCAATCTCTTGGATCATCTTAGATTAGAAGATGTATTTCCACTAATGAATCAATTCCTAACCTTTTATTTTTAATATTACCTAGTTCATTATAACTTAATCAATTTTTCCTCTTCAATTTATTTGGTGTCCATATCTAAACTTTGAACATCAACATAAAATCAGAGAAGAAGATGCAATTGTTTGGACTGCATGCACACTGATCATCAAGTTCACCATTGTGGAGATGCACCATAGTGATCGTGTGAAACTATAATTTGGGATGCTTCAAAACATCCCAGACCTCCCCCCCGACAAACCTCAAACAATGGTATCTACGAAGAGTTAACGACCAGTGGAACTTCGTCTATTGGGAGGACTTTGCTGGTTCTTTGTATTGTAAACGGAAGCACCATCATGACCATGTATTAAGTGGTGGTGCCAACAGAAGAAAGACCAATTCATAATTATATGGCTTGGTACAAATCAGTTGGATTTGGGTTTATCTCCCAATATATGTATCTATACGACCCACGCCAAGTCACTTACACACAAGAAGCTTCAACATATACCCCCCCACACAAAATTACCAGACCCATTACTCACAACCCCTTATCCAACAAAGTTGTCGACCCACAAACAAACACACATACAACCCTAACATGCCAGACACACAACTCGATACCAAGAGCATGCCTCATACCATCGCCAATAAGATGATCATTATCAAGACACCCAACATCTATATGCCCCTAACACATCATCATACTGTAGCTGTCATTAGCGAAAACACACAGTGATCATATAACACTAACCCTTCCTCACACCATAGCAAAGAAGCCCAAACATCACAAAACTCAAACATGCAATAAGACTATCAAACACCACAACAACCATTTCAACCTTTCTCAAATGAATCGTTCACACCAATGTCACCCTTCAATCGTCCCGACCGCACAGCCATAACGCGAGCACACCTCAACTACTCGGGCATGGGTCACAAACTCATTTACGGCAGCGCGTTATTCCATACACAACACTTCTTAAAAATGCAAGAAATTATTAGAGAATGTGTTGATGTTGATGTTCTTGGGACATCAAATCCTCAAACACCTGGGGTGAATCAACAACGTGCGCTAGGGCCATGAGTTAAGATACCTAGGTGTGTGGAACTGATGGCCGGTATGACCAACCCGGTCAACATTGTTAGTGATTTTTTGGATTTCGTGTATAAATGTATCCTGAATTTAATATTAATAATTCCGATTATGACTTTAATACAAACTATCAATCATTATTAAAAAAAATCACAACACACATTGGTGTCAATTGAATTCACTTCACCTATAAAAAATTACACACTAGCGCCAATTGTGTTGGCAGCACCAAGTGCTAGAGATGTCAAAATGAGATACCTGACCCTGAACAGGTCGGTCATGGTGGGCCTTGGACTTTTTAGGGTTGGGACAAAAAGCCTTGTTGTAATATTGGCTCGAGAATTACTACCCGAGCCTAGCCCTAGACGGGCTTCGGGCTACTCGACCCTAAACTAATTTTTTATTAAAAAAATTTAAAATAAAAACCCACAATATTTATTATAAATAAAATTAAAATTATATTATTTTAAACATAATACTTTTTTAAGTACTATATTATCTTTTATAAATACTATAATGTGTTTTTAAATACAATACATGTTACTCGAATATTTAACATAAGAGATAAACTAATAGAATACGGTAAATAGTATTGATTATATTAATGTATAATGTGTAAAAGAGAAAGATTGAATAGAATAGAGTTAAAATTTAGGGAAGTGAGTAAAACCAATGTGTTATTTTTTAGTAAGATAAAAATATCAATATCGTTTTTTAAAAAATTTATAGCTATGCGGGTCTAATGGGTACCCACTACCTATATGGGCTAGCCGGGCAGTAGAATTTTAAGTCCCGAGCACTAGAATTTTCCAGGCTTGCCGTGTCAGTCCATATGGGTTAATTTATTTTGACAACTCTATCAGGCACCAATCCAATTGACGCCCCCTCTTTAATTTTAAGTTCAGTCGCCAAATCGCCTGACACTAATGCTTTGCTTTTACATAAAGTGCTATTATAAAATAATTAAATTATTTACATTATTTTAATGTAACATTCAATACAATTAATCTTTCATTGAAAAGGAAATTTGTCTGTATTCATTTTATTATTTTCAAAGTCTAATATTAACAATTTTTTTAAAAAAATATTATTTTATATTTATTATAAAAGAGAAATAAATATACTTTGACTATAAAGGTTACAATATATTTTTTTATAGTTTTTAGCAATTAATATATTTTGACTAGGAAACATTTTATATTTCCATTTAACCTTAATCAGGTAGAAATTTTAATTGGAATTTCTAGTATAATTATTAAATAGTTATTAATTTGGTCAATAAATCTCCATTCACAAAACCAACGGAATTAAGAAATATATGTTTATATTAAATTTATCAATAATTTATATTATGTTTTCAAAAGTATTTTTTAATATACATCCCTAAAAATAAGTATCGTTTAATTTTTATTTGAAATATCAATAGTTGACCTTTGAAATCTATCTTATTAATTATGAGGATTTGTTTTCTTGAAAATCTTTAATAAAATTAAGAATTTGAAAATTGTATTAGGAAGTGACACAATTATTTTACAAAGGACATATAATGAAAAAAATCTCTTTATTAATATATAGGAGGAGAGGAGGGGGTTTCATTTAAAACTATTATATTAAAAAAATTAATTTATTGATTTCTAAGCTTTAACAATTTATTTATATTTAAATATAAAAAATATTATTGTGGGATATTGATTTTTGAAACTTCCAGCTTATACTTTCACTATAAATATATTAATATATTTTTTGTTAAAAATATTTAAATAAATTAAATTAAAAAATTATTTTAAATATTTTTTGCTTAATATTATTTTTAAATATTCCATCTTTTTTAATGACTTTTTGAGATATAAAATTTAAAAAATGTACTTAAACTTGAAATTATTTTCAAAAAAACTTAATTTTTTTTTTAAATCTGCAAAATATTTAAATATATTTTTTCGTTTTAATCTGCAAAATATCAAATTTATTAACAAATTCTAAATCTTCTTCATTATTATCAACATCGACTGATAACAAGAACAAAAATAATATCAATAAAATCTTTAAATATTAAATCACATCAACAACAACTTTAACAATATAAACAATTTGCATAAAATTTTTAAACATTAAATCTAACAACAACAATAACATCAACAACACAACAAAATCAATAGAATAGTTAAATATTAAATTCTAGTATGTTCTGATTAATCGGTAAGATCAGTTTTGTTCTGGACTGGCCCAATGGCTAAGCATGGTCCAATCCACTTCTGAGTCCAGGAAGGCCAAAAGGACTTGACCCAATTAGTGGGGAAAATAAAAGGCGTTCTCCCCTTCATCTCCTCGGCGGGGCACGTGTGATCGGTTGACACCAAGGCCAGCTAAACCACCGATGCCTTTAACTAAATCACAATAGAATAATTAATTATCTCAAAACGATACCAATAATTGAAATCTCAAAATAGAAATCATGCATTAAAGAATAAGCACCAAAGGCCAATCATCACTTAATCTCAAAATACACCAAAAATATAAAAGAGAGTATATTAAACATCTCCCAAAGTAAACATGAGTTCAAATGTTTCTCCGTGTTACATGACTAGAGCATGACTCACTACCTATAATAATGATAAATAAGGAACTAGCTCCACGACTAATCCTTGCAAGTGAAGCACCACTACTCCTTGCTACTTGAGCAATGTTATACAAAACATCATTCCAACAGAAGGGTGAGAATTCATATCATTATAGAAATATATAATAATAAGTAATGTATAACAACATATATGAATTGAATTCATCACACTTCATACATTCATGTATTCAAAACTTTTTAAATACAATTCACATGTTTACATGTACAATATAGCTCAATAATTCAAGATAACGAAGAAATCAATCACCATTACCACCAAAATATCATTCACACAATTATCACACAAACACACCAAAATAAGATTTCACATCAACACATGTGACTCCAATGTGACTAAATACAATATGCTTGTGGTACCAATTGATGTCCTTAGTGGTGTCATCGTGTCCATCTCTAAGACAGATAACCACCAAAATAAGCACGTCCCCTAAGCTTCAAACTCATCTCCAAGGTTTGGGACAAGTCACTAGTTTCCATGAAACTAACGAACATTGTCTCTTTCACACCGAATGAACACATGTGCAAATACCAACAAATATATGCAATTAATACCATCTCCAAATCTTAATCATACAAGCATATATCACATTATTCATCACATATGAATTACTTCACCATTCTGCACAAACATACATATATCACATCATCAATCACATATGAAACACGTTCATAACATTCACCAATCCAACACATCACCATTAACATGTAGCAAACCAAGCTCAACAATGTTATCCCAACCAATTACAATTCTCCACATACATATACACAAAATTCAAGTATTATGTTCATACAAAGAATTGCCTGAAAAGCCATTCAAATAAATTCAAAAAAAACCAGAAAATTCATGAAAACTATGGTTGTAAGTGAAGGTAAGCAATTGGAGAGCATCCCATTTTCAATTTATCTGTAATTTTTAATATAAGCAACCAAGCTAATGAAGAAGACATGGGCAAAGAAGTAAAATTGAAGAAATGCTCTCTTTTTCCACTCATCTACCGAGAAATGAAACAAATGTGGGTCCACATTTTGGACTTCTCTCTTTCATGTTTCTCTTTAAACCAAACTGAAGAAGTTTAATGTGTCTCTTCAATCAACTTCCTTCTTCTTTATTTCCCCTAAACCAATCACATTGTAAAGGAACATCATAACTACTTGGTTACACAAAAAAATATTTTGCTCTACCTACCCCCTCTGTTTCAAAATGAGTGTTGTTTAAGGTTTTTGCACACAGATTAAGAAATGTAATAATATTGTCAAAAGACATTGTACTTTTACAAAATTAACCTTATAAAATCTTGAAAGTAGTGTATAATGTAATAATTGAGGGACACAATTAGAAAAATAATAATCATTTCTACATTGAAAAGTGAGAATGACATTCATTTTGAAACAAACTTTTTCTCTAAAACGACACTCATTTTAAAACAGAGGGAGTGTTATTTAGGCCAACAAAATTCTTAGATGATGTCGGTGTAGGACGTAACAAGCGTGAAACATAGAAACAAGGAATCCCTTCCAAATTAACAGACAGTAAATCCTCGAGTACTCAAACCTTCCTCCGACATAGCCCGTGGTTAACAAAATGCTACATGGATGTTGTTGAAGCAGGCATAGCGGCAAGCAACAAAAGATTTGGAAATATTACTCCGGGATTTAACGTGTCCACAGAGATGGTGAGAATGCCATTCAACAGTTTCTACGGTTTCGAACTTGGGTTTGAATGACAAAAGTATAAGAACGGAAAAGTAAAATACATGAACAGAAAAGAATTCATTCTTCGGAAAGATAAGACTTATCAAGCTTTGCATATGATCTACTTCTTACAAACTTAAACTTTTCGACCAGTTATACTCAACCCACGATATTCGTCTATGTTATCACGTATCTCTCACGTAAGTGTTCATCTCTGAAGAACCTACGAGACAATTCACAACTAAGGTTATCTCTAACGCAAAGTCGCGAGAACATCCGTTTTCTCGCGTCGACGATCTCTCGCGCGCCGCTCAAACACGAAAGCAATAAGTACAGATACCCACTGTAACACCCTTCTAAAAACCCCCAACGAAAAACATAAATAATCAGAGTAATCATACAACAAGGATGTTACAATTAATAATATAAAGAAAACCCCAAGTCATTTGTCATGCTTTATTAAGAATAATCCAAAAATATCAAAATACATGTTCAGCACAGCGGAAACTCATTCAACAATGTTATAAAACATTTCCGATAAAATCAACGGTACATTATACAATAATGGCAAAATAGTGTATCACTAGTAAACTCTAAGACTATCGTCCCCCAGTGTTACAAGATCAGAGCATGACCGACACGACCCAACATAACTGGATAACCTCTACGAGTCATCCTCACCGATCGCTTAGGCCGCTACTTCAATCTGAAATCATTAAAGTAAGGGTGAGACTACATCATAATTAAATAGCATTATAACTCGTCCGATATAGAATTTCATAAGCAATTATCCACCCTACTTAGCATATTCAGATTTATCAATTCATACCATTCACAAGCACAAGTCAAAAATATGCACCAATAACACCACACAATCATAACACCGGATTTCATCCTGACATGTCACAATTTATACAAAGACCATGCAGACTCTTATGCATGTGGTACCATACATGGGATACACCCATCCAACTGATCTTTTTCATCACCGAGATACAGTTTTAACCAGCACAAATTCCACACAATGGGAATTATGCCCACCAATTTGATCCATTTCATCACCGGGATCCATCACCAAAAATGTATGCGAATGAATGCAACATATAACATGCTTACAACATCACCAATCCGATGTATCACATCGTCTCATTATCATCACCAATTCATCACCGATAAGCATGCATAGTTTTAGCATTCATACAATTATATCACACGCATACATGTAAAACATCACCCAATAAATAATATAAACACGGTACAAAACTCGGACCATACGTCCATATCACCTATTCATCATATACAATTCACACCACATATAACATCAATCCTAGTTATATCATTACAACATCACCACATTGTCACATTAACCAAATCATGCACACAATGTACAAAACACGTCATAAACAAAATAAATCAAGGTTTTCAAAATAAAATCAAGTTATTGTTGTTTTCTTTACTTTATATCGTAGAGTATCTAATTTAAGAAACAACGTCCAAAACGGCGTCTAAAACGGACTTACGGTTTGAAAATTAGAGGCTTTTAAAGTTAGAACAGTTTTCAAAACGTGCTGCTGGAATTTTGTACTGGAACCCGGTTCGTCCCACATGGGAACCGGTTCCTGGACCCAAAAATGACATTTTTAACGTCTAAAAACACTGGAACCCGGTTCCTCCCACATGGGAACCGGTTCCCACGAACCCAGTAGCTGAAAAAAGTGATTTTTAAGACTTTTATGCATCCCAAACACATACCAACTCATACCATTTCGAAATTAATCATCAATAACATCAAAATACTCCAAATACATGATTTTAATGCACAAACAACATACCACAACACCATGTAACAATACTACATCATCAATCGCAGTCAATTCATCAAATCATACATGTCAGTGTTGGAATTTCACAAAACCTAACATCCCAAATAGAGATTCTAATCCCTTATTTCAATCCTATCATCATCAAAATTATAATACCATATAATTAGAGTAATCACCCCTTACCTGGAATTAGTTTCTTGATTCTCCTTGAGCTTTGGGGTTTTCCTCCTCCTTGCTCCTCTTCTCTTCTCTTGTTCTTTCACGTGTTCTTCCTTTCTCTCCAACTTTTCATTTTTCACGTACTGACTCTTTTTTCCATATTTCCCTTATTTTATGAAAACATAAAATGGTTAGTAATGGGCTTACTCACTTAGCACCCCCATACTACTAACCTCACCATCCGGCCCAATGGCCCTTAAATCCATAATCCTACAATAATTCAGCCAAATACCAAAATAATTTCTAATAAATAATTTAAATTTCCAATTAAATTAAAATTAGAAAATATGGGGTGTTACAACTCTCCCCCACTAAAAGAGTTTTCGTCCTCGAAAACATACTTCAAGTGAAAAGTCCCGGATAGGAGTCCTTCATCTGACTCTCCCGCTCTCAGTTAATACTTTCCTAGTCGAACCTCAAAATTCATCTGTCATAACCACCATAAGAATGCCTCATGTATTCAATCTCAGCTCTTACGTCGCATTTGACCATCCCAAGGTGTACCAATCGCCATATCTCCCAAAGGTTAACGACAATGGAGTGTCAAGGTGCAACTCATACAATAAGTCCAAATAACTGAGTAATATAATTACACAACCATGGTATTACCACACCCAATCAGCACTGCAGTAAAGCATTCCATCTACTGAACGTACCAACCTTAGACACACTTTTCCATCGGAGCGATGAAATAACACTTACACTTTTCACCAACTGCTTCCTCCAAGAGCTCGATAATAACATTCCTATACCATTGAATTTCAACCATCAGCATGAGTACACACAAGTAATTATAATCACACTCATCATCCTTAATATACCATTGCTTATAAAATAGCTCAAACTGAAGTCCGCCCTTCTCCAAGAATTAAATCAACTTCGTCTTTCATAAAGTATAATTCCTCATTATATCTGGAAATCTACAATAATACCTTACAACAGTACAAATTATTATAGCATCATATACTATACACTCATCGCCTTAACTTCGCTGAATACATACTCGTTAACTAAGTACATCCACAATAAAATACTCATCATCTCGACAATTATTTTAAAAGAGTACTAATTCTCCGAAATGACATCCTTTCATCCACTAGATTATAAATCCAACATATAGATTAATACACATCCTCTATGTAGGCTCCTGACATATTAATTCCTCACTGTCCACGAGTAATACTCATAACATTACTCCACATCACACTTTCGTTGCGCGATTCTGATTACCCGTCTTAAGTCACCGTCCAATATGTTGCACTTTTCATATTCACTTCTTCATAAATTCATACAACATGGTGAGTGATTATTCTCACGGCTTAGCATCCATCATATCCTAAACCATTAAGGTAACAAACAAGCTCATCCTATCTATATGATTCCGTCTACTATCAACAAGAGATTAAGGGTGATCAAGTCCTCAATTTGTCAATAGATAGCCGACAACCATATTTAAGCATAAACCGTCGTTACTACATAATAGTGTCCTTTTCCGAGTTTGCACTCAAACTCATTAACATTGTCATAGCTCGATAATTCACCTTGAGTCTTTACAACTTGCACACTTCCCTTTCATTGGATCTTGTCGGTGAGACACCAACGTCCAAACGTTTTACACAACGCTTCATAGTCACTTAGCATTACACACCTGTTAAGTACTTCCAAACTTCATAATCACTAGTATACTCATACCTTTCTATTTATCTCGTTCTGAATCAAAATGCTCATCTAGCAAAAGACCGCGATAACGATCATACTCTTAGTTTCACTCTAAATCCCATGACATCTCTTGCGCCCAAGTATCATTCCACTCGGAATCTCAACAAATTCTTCCTCACTCCAATAGGTGTAAGAAATCCTCTACAATTCTTCTTCTATACATGTCGTTGCTTTGGCATCATAAATACGACTTCAACCGTACTAAAACTTATTTCTCCTTTTCTACTAATTCACTCCTCACTAAAATCCATCGATACTCAAATCATCTTTATTACCAAACATATCATTAACTTATTCCTCAACAACATATTCTACTCAATTTTGTTTCAAACAATCTCGGTAGTAGGCATTCCTATTCAACAAGTTTCACGCTTCCTTAACCGACTTCAGAATATCTCCTCATAGGATCAAAAGTTACGAGTTCTTAAAAGTAAAAACAATTTTCCAAAAACACACAGTAGAACCCGGTTCCTCCCACACAGGAACCGGTTCCTACGCACCTACACAGCAAAATTCATAGTTTTGACAGCAAAAGCACTTTTCTCCATCCACTAATTCGTCCCCAAACAAATATTACACATAAACATCACCAAATTGTGCATTGTAGCGCATTTCAAACAAGTTTTAAACATCAAATAACAACATATATCATGGTTATTAATTCAGCTTCACAATGCCCCAAACGACACTTAAATCAGACACTCGGATCTCAAGATATGAATTTTCCAATCGTTGTCCGGAAATGCAACACCGACATCATGCAGCGACACACCTTAAATGATATTTCAAAAATTCCTCAAATGGTACACTTAATTCCTAAAATTTCTTCTCAACAAACCTTTTAATTATTCCTTCAATCCGTTCAACTCTGACACTGACATCCCGTGCCGTACCAACAAACAAGTCTAGTTCTAAGAGCACGCGTAACCGTAACTTCACCTCTTTCCAACATCATCCTGTCACAATTAAATATTTACAGCTGCTGCAACCATTTTTATAATAAAGTTCATCTCTTTAGCTTTCCGACGCTTCAAACGGAACTCAAATCGGATGTCCAGAACTCTAGTTATGAATTTTCGAAGTTCTGCAGCTATTCAGCAATTTTCCTGCGTTTTGCTTACGAAAATTTCACTCCAAAACTCATTCTCTTCAACTTGATTCCAAACAGCCCCTTATCATACCTCTTCACTTCCAAGAATTATTATAACTTGAGCAACACATCCCATTGCCGAAGTGCGATTTCTGAAACATTACGACAACAATCCTCTTTGCAACTTACAACTGAACCTCTTCCGACACGCACAGCTACTCAACTGACAACTATGCAGCCCTCAGCAGAGCTGATACATTGCAACTTCCTAATTTCCTCTCCTACAAATATTCATCAATTACCTCTAATCATCTTTCTTCAAGACGTTCCAACTTAACTATCAGTCAAGTCCTAATTTCAAGTCACCTTCGATTCGAAAAACAACAACTCCAACAATGCTTGCACTGTTGCCAACAACATCCTACTGAATCAATCGTCTTACAACTGAAACATAACCGAGAAGCGAAGCTTCTCCCCCACTTGTTTCAAACCAACTTCCACAACAAACAACCAAGTACCGACAGTGATTCACTCACATGTCGCGTACCAAGGGATAATATACCGACAGTATTCAACTGTCGTGCAACTCAATTGACTCGACATTTGGCCGGACGGACCGACCTGCTCTGATACCACTATTGTAACACCCTTCTAAAAACCCCCAACGAAAAACATAAATAATCAGAGTAATCATACAACAAGGATGTTACAATTAATAATATAAAGAAAACCCCAAGTCATTTGTCATGCTTTATTAAGAATAATCCAAAAATATCAAAATACATGTTCAGCACAGCAGAAACTCATTCAACAATGTTATAAAACATTTCCGATAAAATCAACGGTACATTATACAATAATGGCAAAATAGTGTATCACTAGTAAACTCTAAGACTATCGTCCCCCAGTGTTACAAGATCAGAGCATGACCGACACGACCCAACATAACTGGATAAACTCTACGAGTCATCCTCACCGATCGCTTAGGCCGCTACTTCAATCTGAAATCATTAAAGTAAGGGTGAGACTACATCATAATTAAATAGCATTATAAATCGTCCGATATAGAATTTCATAAGCAATTATCCACCCTACTTAGCATATTCAGATTTATCAATTCATACCATTCACAAGCACAAGTCAAAAATATGCACCAATAACACCACACAATCATAACACCGGATTTCATCCTGACATGTCACAATTTATACAAAGACCATGCAGACTCTTATGCATGTGGTACCATACATGGGATACACCCATCCAACTGATCTTTTTCATCACCGAGATACAGTTTTAACCAGCACAAATTCCACACAATGGGAATTATGCCCACCAATTTGATCCATTTCATCACCGGGATCCATCACCAAAAATGTATGCGAATGAATGCAACATATAACATGCTTACAACATCACCAATCCGATGTATCACATCGTCTCATTATCATCACCAATTCATCACCGATAAGCATGCATAGTTTTAGCATTCATACAATTATATCACACGCATACATGTAAAACATCACCCAATAAATAATATAAACACGGTACAAAACTCGGACCTTACGTCCATATCACCTATTCATCATATACAATTCACACCACATATAACATCAATCCTAGTTATATCATTACAACATCACCACATTGTCACATTAACCAAATCATGCACACAATGTACAAAACACGTCATAAACAAAATAAATCAAGGTTTTCAAAATAAAATCAAGTTATTGTTGTTTTCTTTACTTTATATCGTAGAGTATCTAATTTAAGAAACAACGTCCAAAACGACGTCTAAAACGGACTTACGGTTTGAAAATTAGAGGCTTTTAAAGTTAGAACAGTTTTCAAAACGTGCTGCTGGAATTTTGTACTGGAACCCGGTTCGTCCCACATGGGAACCGGTTCCTGGACCCAAAAATGACATTTTTAACGTCTAAAAACACTGGAACCCGGTTCCTCCCACATGGGAACCGGTTCCCACGAACCCAGTAGCTGAAAAAAGTGATTTTTAAGACTTTTATGCATCCCAAACACATACCAACTCATACCATTTCGAAATTAATCATCAATAACATCAAAATACTCCAAATACATGATTTTAATGCACAAACAACATACCACAACACCATGTAACAATACTACATCATCAATCGCAGTCAATTCATCAAATCATACATGTCAGTGTTGGAATTTCACAAAACCTAACATCCCAAATAGAGATTCTAATCCCTTATTTCAATCCTATCATCATCAAAATTATAATACCATATAATTAGAGTAATCACCCCTTACCTGGAATTAGTTTCTTGATTCTCCTTGAGCTTTGGGGTTTTCCTCCTCCTTGCTCCTCTTCTCTTCTCTTGTTCTTTCACGTGTTCTTCCTTTCTCTCCAACTTTTCATTTTTCACGTACTGACTCTTTTTTCCATATTTCCCTTATTTTATGAAAACATAAAATGGTTAGTAATGGGCTTACTCACTTAGCACCCCCATACTACTAACCTCACCATCCGGCCCAATGGCCCTTAAATCCATAATCCTACAATAATTCAGCCAAATACCAAAATAATTTCTAATAAATAATTTAAATTTCCAATTAAATTAAAATTAGAAAATATGGGGTGTTACACCCACAATGATTGTTAGCTCTAAATATATCTCTAGAGTTCAGAAACTAACAGATAATCATCCTAGATAAGGACTCAAGAAGTTTATCTCTAAAGCAACCCAAATCCCAAGCACAAAGCAAAAATCTAAGACAACAATCAACACAGATTTATAAAGCAAGTTTTATATAACGTCATAGGCAACAAATATACACGAGTTCAAAGTAAATACATACACAAAACCCAAATATAAGAGAAAACACAAAGAGGAAGAGAAATGAACCGAAAATCTCCCAATTTTTCAGCTCCGATCGATGATTAATCCACCTCCTATCATCCAAATGCAAGCTCCATAGTTGTTTTCTAACCTAATCTACCCTAAGAATGAAGGTTTGATGAGTTGGGAACAAATACCCCAAAACATAACCTAAAAAATGTGATTTTTCCCCCTTTTAACGAGCTGCTATATCAGGAAATTTCGCTTAGCGAGCTTGATCTCGCTAAGCGGGTAACAGAAAAAACCAAATTTTGTTTTCGCCATAACTTGAGAACCGTAACTCTGAATTGCGCCCGGTTCGAAGTGTTGGAAAACTTATTCAACTCTCTATCTAACAATGACTAAATGGCAACCAAATTGATGATTTTTATCATCCTTATTTTGAGCCTTATTCTTTGATGAATTGGTAAAATTTGCATTCTTGAAGCTTAGCCTTTGGTCTTTATTACTCAATGCTCCAAATATGCATGAATACCTATAAAATGAATGGGAAACTATTATTTGGTATAAAAATGAATCAAAAACACAAGTATGTACATATTTACACAAAAGTTAAGATTTTATTACAAAAATCATAAGAATAGAATCGATAAGTGCCACAAATATATACTCAAAATATCGACATTTAGGCACTTATCAGATGTAAATACTTTTCATTTTAGTAAGGGTTTTTTCTTTCCACGTTGAAATTATAGGACATTTAAGTTACAAAAAATGTTATCTGTAATACGGTGTTTTAAAGAAATGTCGCGGTAAGCAAGAGTCGCCACCGAATTTTATTTTATCCAAATTATAGAAAGGCTAAAAGAACAGAAAAAAACCTTTTAAAAGAAATTTTGAGTTCGGGGGGTAATTTATACAAAGGGAAGGTGTAAGACACCCTTTGCATCCATGGTTTTCCATGGGCTCTTAATTGCTTAGCTCACTTTGATATGTTTTGAAAATGTTTGCAGTGAATAAAGAAAAAGATTTGAATAAGGACTTTAGCTTGTAAATAAGCGTAGCCTTTTTGAAGGTTTTTGAGAAAAGAGTAAGAAAAAGATTTATACCAGAGCAAGCAATTAAGAGATAATTACCCCTATTAAAAAGGTTCTTTTAGCCTTTCAGGGCTATCCATACCATAAGAAGGGTAGGAAGTCCTTTTATTTGGAAGTTGAAGGGTCGTCGCAGTTATCGTTCGCCATAAGACTGTCCCTGCCATAAAGAGGGCAGGTAGTCTTAGGGAAGGATAGAACAGTCTTTTTAGGCAACCAATGAGGACGCCTCAGCAATCGAAAGGGACTATCACATCATATCGTAGGCAACTTCGAGGGACGAGATCATATAATCGAAGGCAGCATCGTAGGGACTTATGATCTTTTGTGATGAGAATGAACTGAGGGCAACATTTGCTGAGGCGTCCTCGTATCCGAGGGACTTCACTATTCTGCACTGAAAAGGCAACATGGCAACAGGCAACAGGCAACAAAAGGGGTTACCATAAGAGGTGTGTGGGTGCACAATCACGTGATTCAATTCACATAATTATCTTATAAATTAGTTATTCTAAATTCAGTTCGAGGTTGCACTCCCTAGAATTACTAACCACGCAGTTATAATAACAGTTTAAGTGCCTTCAAGGCCAAACAATACAAACCAGGAGCAGTTACAAAATATATAGCCATGGGGAAGGGGGATAAAGCAAGTAATATAACCCAATAAAGCAATAGGTTTAACACAAGTAATAATATCGAAAAAATTAAATAAGAACGAGTTTAGGGTTACCGAAGGTTTGAGCTATAATCGGTTGGTTAACCCTGAAAATCAATGAAGGGAAAATAAAAGGGTGAGTGTAGGAGTAATTCATTGACGGTTGAAGCAAACCCTAATTTAATCCATAAGGCAAAAATAAAGGTAAAATGATATTTAAATAAGAAAAGAATTAGAAACTTAACTTTTGATCTGATATGGCGCATGGCCGAAGGATCTTTGATTAACCCTGAAAAGTCAGACACAAAGAAGAGAAATTTTTAGTGTATAAATGATCTAACGACAAACCTGCAAACCCTGATTTAGGGCACAAGTTAACCATGGTTAATAAAATAATAAAAACCAAATTAATTAAGTATTGGTTTTCAACCTAATTAATTAAATCGGCAAAAATAGGTTTTCAATTAAATTATCTAACCTAATAAGTATTTTAAACAATTAATAAAATATTAACCAAATTAATTAAACAACTAAATTAAGCTAATCATTTAATTATTTAAAAAATATTACTAACCATTAAATCAAATTAATCAAATAAATATTTTTTGAAATAAATGTTTTATATAAAAAAGAAAATTTTTAGAAGAAGTTTTAATTAAAAAGATATTTAAAAAGAATTATATTAAATAAAACAAATTAATAACATATAAGAAAATAGTATTTGAATAAATAAAAATAAAAAAAATTAGGAAACTTAGCTTGTGATCCAGTGTGGTAGGCTGGTGGAGGCGCATGATGGCCCCTCAGCCTTTGATGCGTTTGGATCTGACCTTAGATTGAATCCGGTGGCTGATGGCCGATGATGCATCGTGGGCGCACAAGGCCTTATTGCACTGAATCTGCAAATAGCTTACAACATTTAAACGTTAAAAATATTACGTCGATGGCAAGGCTCGAACTGAGGCCCCTTCGCTCACCAACGTTTCCACTTGCCACCTCAACTGAAAGTACCTTGTGCCAAACTAACGCGCATGAATGGTTTAATTGTAAAAAACAATATGATTAGTGGGAAACGCGCGCGTGATTTTAATTAACCAACAGGATGATGACACGCATCGTCTTCTAGCTTGGACCTGCAAACATTTTAACAGTGCTTTGCTACGAATTAGCTGCGAAATATTCGTAGCTATAAAACCTGCGATTCACAAAATCTTCAAACAAGCATAAAAATAAGAAGCGAAACCATGGCTAAGCTCATATCGTTCTTGCGATTCCAATCATGCCCATAATCCAGGCTAATTCTCCCTGTACCGAGTAACCCTATTATGAAACCCTAGAAACTCAAACATGGCATACTAGGATATACGCAGATAAACATCAAATTAAACGCCCATAAATACTTAATGCATTATGACAAACAAATATATGCTTTCAAAACACGTTTATGTTTTATGAATCAATGGGAATGATGACGATTTTGAACACGCAAACCTTGAGCTCAACGTGCGTGATTTTGGGCTTGTTGGTTGAAGGCGATGATCGGTACAGCTTCAGGAGATCCCCAGGAACGTGTTTTGATCTTTAAAACTCTTTGAATCAAGCTGCAATCACAAAATTGATTCTAAAAATTTCTTGAACTTTTTGTACTTAGTTAGGGTTCTTGGAGGCCAGAAAATCCTTCCCCCTGCGTCTGAACATGCTTGTCTATTTATAGGGCATGCATTAGGTTAACAGAATTGGATTGAATCTTTGATTTGAAGGAGATTGATATTTGATTTGGAGCTTGATTGAATATTTCTATTTTTGCTTATTTTGCTCAATCTCTTACCAATCTTGGGGAGCACGAAATTCAATCGTATATTTGCTCAATATTGTGATTGAATTTGATTAGAAACTTTAACCACATCAAATCTTTCAATATTTCCTTAATTACTTGATCAAATCTCTTTTTTAATGAATAAAAAATTCAAATAAAATCAATAAATTGTCAAGAATTCGTGGCATTGGACTTAGAGCTTCTAGATTACTTGGGCAACAAGTTTGGACCATAAAAGGTTGGGCCTCTTTACAAAGAAATCCATTTTGAGGCCTTTTATTTCACATTTTTCCTTTCAAGATTGTCCAACTTTGACAAGGAATATCTCCTTCAATTTTTAAGATATGGAGGAGTTCTAGAACGTTTTGGAAACCTCAAGATGTCCTCTATAAGCCGCTTTGGAAGCTTTTTTCCATTTGAGGATTTTATCTTGATGATATTGGCTTTGACAAAAAACTGCATTTGGTTGACTTTCAAAAAGGACCTATAATCTTTCGATCCATATCTCTCAAATGAAGCATTTTTAGACTTGGCTTGTGAGAGACAAAATTGTAGAGGATTCAATTTCCTTCAAAATGAGCTTTGGATGAGAAATTTCTAATGTTCCATGTAGGAGTTATGACTGGTCAAAATTTAGTTGACTTTCTCCTATGAAAACTCTGATTTAGAAACTTTAGGTTTTGTTGATTTCTGATCTTTTCTTGATGAATCATGATCAATCCTCGATAAAATGATGAATGATACTTCAAAATAAGGTTTTTGACAAAAAATCAAGAGTTTTGGCTGTACTTTGACCACAGTTGACTTTTAGGTCAAACTAGTCGACTGTTGACTTTCTGAGCAATTGAGTGGTCAATCCTTGGAATCGAGGCCTGAATTTTGTCATAGAGATAATTTGAAACATCATAAGCCATATGAAATGCATTGGGGATCTTGATTTATTAAGTTTCTTCAGAGGAATCAAAACCCTAATTCCTTGAGCCATTGTTTAGGAGAGTGTGTCTTTGAATCTTGAGTCTTGGTATGAGCTTGGGAAGTAAAATGAGATGGGCAAATTTTGGGGTATGACAGCTGCACCTGTTCAATCTTATTAAACCTGAAGATGTAGACTGGTTTGTATTCTAGTCAGTATCTGAAGGTGGAAGAGGATTGAACACTAGAATACCTAGAAATTTGTACCATCGGGGGGGATGGGCTTAGAGATGCCATCTGGATGTTGGGGACATGATGTGGGCT
This sequence comes from Vicia villosa, assembly GCF_029867415.1. Classification (NCBI taxonomy): domain Eukaryota; kingdom Viridiplantae; phylum Streptophyta; class Magnoliopsida; order Fabales; family Fabaceae; genus Vicia; species Vicia villosa. Next base: position 458,202 of record NW_026705551.1, on the reverse strand, counting down.
TTAAGATGCCGCCTGTCTTGATAAGTTTTGAAAGTCAGAATGAATCGTACGTTAGACTATATCTGAATTTTAAGTGTTGATAAGTAGTTGTTAAATGTTAGTCGTGTCATCACCGTTCGTAGTAGCTGATTTAGACTTTGGAAAGGATGATCGTGTCTACACCGTTCGTGATGATAGAATTAGATCTAAGTCTCTTGATTATCTCTGAACTATCTCTGGAGAATACCCAGAACTAAGTATCAGAACTAAATCATTGTCTTGATTATCTCTGAACTATCTCTGGAGAATACCTGGAACTAAGTATCAGAATTAAATCTCTGTCTTGATTATCTCTGAACTATCTCTGAAGAATACCCGGAACTAAGTATCAGAATTAAATCGTGGTCTTGATTATCTCTGAACTATCTTTGGAAGATATCCAAAATTAAGTGTCAGAACTAAATCTCTATCTTGAATGAGCGTCAGAATTAAATCGTTGACTTGATTATCTCTGCACTATATCTAGAAGATACTATTCATTTGGTTTGTAGGAATAGACTGAAAAAGCAGTATTAATTTTATGCAATGTCGTGATGCATGTATTGTAATGTTTATTTTTGAAATGAATGAGATTGTATGCATATGCCATGAGGCGTATATATGTTATGTGTGTGCCATGAGGCGTATGATATATGAATGCAAAATGATAGTAAATTGTAGCGGCGCATGGAGGGGAAAATAAATCCTTGACTGTTGTGGAGAATACAGAACCCGAGGATACTTAGCTGGGGATTTTTGGCTTCTTCTTGGGGATGAGAGTCATTCGAATGATTGATCTTGATGTACCCTGACTGGGGATAATATAGATGAATAACCTTGTTTGGAGAAGAGAAAAGAGTCAGGGAATCGGCAGTGTCGAAGATGTAAAACTCCGTTGAGGAACTAAGTCTTTGTTGGGACGAGAACATTTGAAGGTATCTTCTTAATGATTACTCTGTGGGGATATGATCCTGTGAAACCGGCTTTGTGGGAAGATATGGATGTCTTGAACGTTGCCCCCAGTGATTACAGCACTTGCCATTCCTGGACTCGTATTGATTGTAAGACACCAATGAGTATTGATCGAAGTGTTGAACATGCCTTGCATAGCTTTGCCCCAGTTATTAGGGAATTTGAAGAGATTCGCCTTGCGAGGACCTTATGAGATGTGTACTATGGGTGACATGCCCCTAGTACTTAGTATGATGCCCCTGACTGATCGGGAAGTAGCTTCAGACCCACTTGGGTGCATGCCCCAGATTGTTTGACGTTTCTGAGTGACTATCTGAATCTTGACCTGATTGCCTCAGATTGACTGGTCGAAACATGTCATGCCCCTTGTAATCATTGACTTCTAATCAACGGAGTCAGTTATAAGAGATGTTGCTACCGAGATAGTTTCGTCTGTCGGGATGACTTTTAATCATTAGTTATATCCTGTGCAGATTCTTTCTAACGCTAACACTTGAAATTATGTAGCAGAATATGTTTAATAATGAATTCATGAGATGCAATGCATATGTCTGTCTTGAATTTTTGGAAAACATTAAAACAGGAGATGTAAAAGCGTGATATTTTTAAAAACGTGATCTTTGTAAAAACAGGATATCAACTCAGCATTTATGTCAAATCTTAAGGAGTCAGGATACCCTTTTGGTGACAGTATGCTTTCGAATTAACCATGCTTCAGTTAGGACTTTCAAGGGTTGTAACGTGGCTTGGTTCACAGTTTAAGAAACAAAGGATAATGGCTCAAAGTTTATTTGTACCCATCCCCATCTTCGTGATATTCTTCGATCCTATGCTCAGTTAACTATGCGTTTAAGCCTTAGCAAAGCTTGAAGTTGTAACATTGATATTTGATGATGGTTAAAGTACCAGAGGTTTATTTGGACAGGCAGTCATCCTTTTTGTAATATTGTTGAGGATTTGTAGCGACCTCTTTTGAAATGTTTTCTTTTGTCGAGCATTTGTAGTGACCTCTTTTTGACTTTGTTGTCCCTAACTTTTGCCTGAACTGTTTATTTTGAGATTACAGTCAGCGGGATATTTCGATTTTCGATAAGTCTCCTTCATAGGTTTTGACTTAACAGTTTTTTTTCTTTCTAGTGGATCTTGATTGCCTGACTTACTGGTTGACGGGAACCCATCATTATTTATGTAAACGACATCTAGTATAATTCAGTTAACTGAGTAACTACCCTGCCCCAGGTTATGATTAAAGGGTTTCAATTTGCACGTGAAAGAAAAACTCCTACGCCTTAGGCTCAAAGGGGTTGACGAGGGATTAACATCCTTATATCTCCACTGTTTAGGAATTGAAACAATGCTTGTACATCGTCCGCACAGTCTGTTCAAAAGTATACTGTATGAGGTTGCGGTACCGTTTTCGTCATCCTCCCTCAAAAGACTTACAGCTTAGCAGGAGTTGAACATCACAACATAAATAAAAAGTAAAGACACGATTTAAATGAGTGAAAGTGAAGTAATTTATTCAAGACAAACATATGCAATGCACTAATGATGATTATTGAAACAGATAATGTCTATCATAAGTCGAATGTTTAAACAAACAGAAAAGAAATTTGCAAATAAAAGTAAATCTAATGATTCGAAAGACATCCTTCTAGCCATCCACAGCATCAACAGTCTTGTTGTGATTAAGCATGGGAGCAGTGATCACGTTAGGGTTTGTAGGAGGGTCGAACTCAATTTCGCTTGCATCGATCATATCTTGGATCTTATTCTTCAACGGCCAACAATTCTCTGTGTCATGTCCAGGACTATTAGAATGATATGCGCACCTCGCATTGGGTTTGTAGCTAGGAGAGGAGGTGTTAGGATTCTTAGGAGGATCCCTCAGGGTAACCAAATTTGCCTTTAGCAAATGTTGTAAGGCTTGAGCTAGCGACATATTGATCTTTGTGAATTGACGCCTGGGTGTGTCTTGTTTGTTTTGACGACCTTGTTGAGGCGCCGGTGCGGAGATCAGAACTTCCCCAATAGATTGGTCATGGTTTCTCCTTTTCTGCCCATACACAGCATTGGACTCTGACTTCCCATTGAAATTCTTCTTTGTAGCACTTGAGGATGGAGCCACTTGAATCTTACCACTTCGGATGCCACTCTCGACACGTTCCCCAGTCAGTATAAGCTCAGTGAATCCAAATGATGAACTCCCCAGCAAATGACTATAGAAAGGGCCGGTCAGCGTGCTCATAAACATATCAACCAACTCTCTGTCAGCCAAAGGAGGTTGGACTCTTCCAGCTAGGTCTCTCCACTTTTGAGCGTACTTCTTGAAACTTTCATTAGGACCCATGGACATGCTTTGTAATTGTGTACGAGTTGGAGTGAGATCAGCGTTGTATTGGTATTGCTTGTAGAAAGCAGTTACCAAATCTTCCCATGTATGAATGTTGGCACCGTCGAGTTGATAGTACCATTCAAGTTGAGTTCCAGATAAGCTCTCTTGGAAGAAGTGGATCCACAGCTTCTTATCAGCAGCATGAGGCTGAATCTTCCTCACATAGGATTTCAAGTGCAGTTTAGGACAAGAGACTCCATCATACTTAGAAAAGGTCGGAGTCTTGAATTTCGGGGGAATAATAACCCCTGGGATAAGTCCTAGTTCTTAAAAGTCTAGCCCAGGTACCTTTTGAATTTCCATGGCTTTCATACGTTCTTCCAGCAACTTGTAATTGTCATCAGGATGTTCATCCTCATGGTAATAGTCCTCTTCTTCTTTGGAGGGCTTGGCAGAATCATGGTTACTTTTTGCGTCAGTTTTGATACTAGCATCATCATCTTGTTCTTCGTCGTCACTGTCTTCAGAGACTTCGGCTTCCCTGAGTTGCAAGATCGGTCTAAGCTTTTTCACCAGAGTCTTCTTGCCTTTCTTCTTCTTCTTCTTGGTAAGGATGGTCTTCAGCTCTTCTTGCCCTTTGGACAAATTCAGAAGGGTTAATACCTATTTTCACCCCTGCCATACGGGGTTGGTTTGAAAAAACCCCTGCCAAAAAAAAGTTGCAAGAATTCCCCTAACATTTGAAGATTCTCTCGTTTTAAACCTTGTAAAAATTTTGTTTTTAAAACCAACCTTGCCATTTGAAGATTCAATCATTTTAAACCCTATAATCTTGTAGATTATGTCATTTTAAACCCTCTGGAATATGACAGATAAGGTTGGTTTTACTAAAAAAAATAATTTACAGGGTTCAGAATGATAGAGTCCTTCAAGTGGCAAGGTTGGTTTTAAAAATAAAAATTTTGACAAGGTTTAAAACGAGAGAATCTTCAATTGTTAAGGGAATTCTTGCAACTTTTTTTTTGACAGGGGGGTTTTTCAAACCAACCCCATATGGCAGGGGTTAAAATAGGTATTAACCCAATTCATAATCAAGGCTTGGAACTCAGCATTATGAGCTTGGAGATCCTTAACTGATTGTTCGAGATTCATGATGCTGAAATAAACAGCGAGGAAGGATGAGAGACATATTGTAAGAAACCTACTATGCGATGTTATGAATGCAGATGCAATGTTTTCAAGGATCTTTAAGGAATTTAGCTAGCACGTTTAGAGAATGATTTGGTCGCATCTTCGTTCGAAGAAATCTGATTCTGGGATGTTCTTCTTTGGGAATCAAGCTCACCATATCCAGTGGGTCATAGCCTCTGATTCGGGATACCTCCGAATTTTAAGGTACATGGCTAGAGGAAAATAAATCCTCTTGCCCCTTGATAGGTACTGAGTCCCTGAATTGGAAGGTATGTGGCCAGAGGAAAATAAATCCTCTTGCCCCTTGATATAGATTAAGTCCTTAATAAGAACACCTGAAATTGTGCGCCCTAAATTCCTATGATCCTTGAAAGGGTTAGTTAATCATGTTATGTTATGATACCATGATGTCATGATGTTATGTGAATGCAATGCATCAGGCAAAGCGTAAGATAGTAGGGACAAATAAGTCCTACAAGCAAAACCTGCAAGGAAATCAAAGGGTTAGATAACAAACAAGTTACACAAGAGTCCTTAAGTTTAAAAGCTTGCATGAAGTTTGACTAGGTAACTACCCTTCCCCAAAGGTACTTCTATGGATAAGACGAAATCAGCAACGGGTTCTACCAGTTATTCAGAATTGTCAGCCCTTCTAAAGCACCCTCGGACATGATACATTCGCATCATGCAATGATACTTTAAGAAAGAACCTATCTGAATTGTAGTATCAGGTAGCGACTAGGTTCTCAACATTTGTCAAGAGTAGTCCCCCCACTACGTTCCTAAAGGCCAAGATGGGTTAAAGGTAACTAAAGGTCCTTGAGCTCCGGCGCACCCACAGGCACATACATAGACCTCCCTCATTTGAGAAAGGTGTGCATATAGCTATGGAGTCCTAACTCAAGCGTGAACTTCATATTGACTCATCTCCCACATATGTGAAAGAGGTCGCCATGACTATGCCACTCCTATCTCAAGTGTACTTAAATCCGGGTATAGGATTCATCCTTCATTTATTTCTCGAAACAGCCCTGAAAAATAAAGCAAGCAAAGCAAACAATAGAAAACATTTAAGTGATCCTAAACTTTTAAGGTAACCCCTCTTTTATTCGAAAAATACCCAGCAGAGTCGCCAGTTCTGAAATACGGTGAACTGACTTTTAAAGAAATTTCGCGGTAAGCAAGTGTCGCCACCGACTTTTATTTTATCCAAATTATAGAAAGGCTAAAAGAACAGAAAAAACCTTTTAAAAGAAATTTTGAGTTCGGGGGGTAATTTATACAAAGGGAAGGTGTAAGGCACCCTTTGCATCCATGGTTTTCCATGGGCTCTTAATTGCTTAGCTCACTTTGATATGTTTTGAAAATGTTTGCAGTGAATAAAGAAAAAGATTTGAATAAGGACTTTAGCTTGTAAATAAGCGTAGCCTTTTTGAAGGTTTTTGAGAAAAGAGTGAGAAAAGGATTTATACCAGAGCAAGCAATTAAGAGATAATTACCCCTATTAAAAAGGTTCTTTTAGCCTTTCAGGGCTATCCATACCATAAGAAGGGTAGGAAGTCCTTTTATTTGGAAGTTGAAGGGTCGTCGCAGTTATCGTTCGCCATAAGACTGTCCCTGCCATAAAGAGGGCAGGTAGTCTTAGGGAAGGATAGAACAGTCTTTTTAGGCAACCAATGAGGACGCCTCAGCAATCGAAAGGGACTATCACATCATATCGTAGGCAACTTCGAGGGACGAGATCATATAATCGAAGGCAGCATCGTAGGGACTTATGATCTTTTGTGATGAGAATGAACTGAGGGCAACATTTGCTGAGGCGTCCTCGTATCCGAGGGACTTCACTATTCTGCACTGAAAAGGCAACATGGCAACAGGCAACAAAAGGGGTTACCATAAGAGGTGTGTGGGTGCACAATCACGTGATTCAATTCACATAATTATCTTATAAATTAGTTATTCTAAATTCAGTTCGAGGTTGCACTCCCTAGAATTACTAACCACGCAGTTATAATAACAGTTTAAGTGCCTTCAAAGCCAAACAATACAGACCAGGAGCAGTTACAAAATATATAGCCATGGGGAAGGGGGAAAGAGCAAGTAATATAACCCAATAAAGCAATAGGTTTAACACAAGTAATAATATCGAAAAAATTAAATAAGAACGAGTTTAGGGTTACCGAAGGTTTGAGCTTTAATCGGTTGGTTAACCCTGAAAATCAATGAAGGGAAAATAAAAGGGTGAGTGTAGGAGTAATTCATTGACGGTTGAAGCAAACCCTAATTTAATCCATAAGGCAAAAATAAAGGTAAAATGATATTTAAATAAGAAAAGAATTAGAAACTTAGCTTTCGATCTGATATGGTGCGTGGCTGAAGGATTAGGGATGGCAACGGGGCGGGTCGGGGACGGTTATTACCTCCCCAAACCCAAACCCGAATCCCAAAACAATCTCCATTCCCCGCCCCAAACCCAAACGGGGATGGAGAATTAAAACCCAAAACCGACCCAAACGGATTTGGGTTGGGTTCGGGTATCCCCGCCCCGCCATCATCCATTTAGTAAAATTAATTTTTTTAATAGAAATATTTATTTTTTCCAAAATTAAATTACTTTATAAATAATAAAATGAAACAATTTAAAAAAATCATATATACATTTCAAATGTTTTAAATGATAAATTTAAATCAAAATATCAAAACTTTGGCTATGTATTTATTATTCTAAATTATCAAAAATATATAATAATATATAGAATGAAATAAACGGGGCGGGTTCGGGGTGGGTACTAGTGTCCCCATTACCCGACCCGACCCCATATTTTCTAATCGGGGAAAACCCAAACCCGAACCCAGTCAAAGCGGGTTTTCCCCGTCAACTTCGGGGCGGGTTCAGGTGGGTACCCGCGGGTATGGGTTTTGTTGCCATCCCTATGAAGGGTCTTTGATTAACCCTGAAAAGTCAGACACAAAGAAGAGAAAATTTTAGTGTATGAATGATCTAACGACAAACCTGCAAACCCTGATTTAGGGCACAAGTTAACCATGGTTAATAAAATAATAAAAACCAAATTAATTAATTATTGGTTTTCAACCTAATTAATTAAATCGGGAAAAATAGGTTTTCGATTAAATTATCTAACCTAATAAGTATTTTAAACAATTAATAAAATATTAACCAAATTAATTAAACAACTAAATTAAGCTAATCATTTAATTATTTAAAAAATATTACTAACCATTAAATCAAATTAATTAAATAAAAAGATATTTAAAAAGAATTATATTAAATAAAACAAATAAATAACATATAAGAAAATAGTATTTCAATAAATAAAAATAAAAATAAAAAACTAGGAAACTTAGCTTGTGATCCAGTGTGGCAGGCTGGTGGAGGCTCATGATGGACCCTCAGCCTTTGATGCGTTTGGATCTGACCTTAGATTGAATCCGGTGGCTGATGGCCGAAGATGCATCGTGGGCGCGCAAGGCCTTATTGCACTGAATCTGCAAATAGCTTACAACATTTAAACGTTAAAAATATTACGTCGATGGCAAGGCTCGAACTGAGGCCCCTTCGCTCACCAACGTTTCCACTTGCCACCTCAATTGAAAGTACCTTGTGCTAAACAAACGCGCATGAATGGTTTAATTGTAAAAAACAATATGATTAGTGGGAAACGCGCGCGTGATTTGAATTAACCAACAGGATGATGACACGCATCGTCTTCTACCTTGGACCTGCAAACATTTTAACAGTGCTTTGCTACGAATTAGCTGCGAAATATTCGTAGCTATAAAACCTGCGATTCACAAAATCTTCAAACATGCATAAAAATAAGAAGCGAAACCGTGGCTAAGCTCATATCGTTCTTGCGATTCCAATCATGCCCATAATCAAGGCTAATTCTCCCTGTACCGAGTAACCCTATTCTGAAACCCTAGAAACTCAAACATGGCATACTAGGATATACGCAGATAAACATCAAGTTAAACGCCCAGAAATACTTAATGCATTATGACAAACAAATATATGCTTTCAAAACAAGTTTATGTATGATGAATCAATGGGAATGATGACGATTTTGAACATGCAAACCTTGAGCTCCACGTGCGTGATTCTGGGCTTGTTGGTTGAAGGCGATGATCGGTACAGCTTCGGGAGATCCCCAGGAACGTGTTTTGATCTTTAAAACTCTTTGAATCAAGATGCAATCACAAAATTGATTCTGAAAATTTCTTGAACTTTTTGTACTTAGTTAGGGTTCTTGGAGGCCAGAAAATCCTTCCCCTTGTGTCTGAACATGCTTGTCCATTTATAGGGCATGCATTAGGTTAACAGAATTGGATTGAATCTTTGATTTGAAGGAGATTGATATTTGATTTGGAGCTTGATTGAATATTTCTATTTTTGCTTATTTTGCTCAATCTCTTACCAATCTTGGGGAGCAAGAAATTCAATCATATATTTGCTCAATATTGTGATTTAATTTGATTAGAAACTTTAACCAAGTCAAATCTTTCAATATTTCCTTAATTACTTGATCAAATCTCTTTTTTAATGAATAAAAAAATTCAAATAAAATCAATAAATTGTCAAGAATTCGTGGCATTGGACTTAGAGCTTCTAGATGACTTGGGAAACAAGTTTGGACCATAAAAGGTTGGGCCTCTTTGCAAAGAAATTCATTTTGAGGCCTTTTATTTCACATTTTTCCTTTCAAAATTGCCCAACTTTGACAAGGAATATCTCCTTCAATTTTTAAGATATGGAGGAGTTCTAGGACTTTTTGGAAACCTCATGATGTCCTCTATAAGCCAGTTTGGAAGCTTTTTTCCATTTGAGGATTTTATCTTGATGATATTGGCTTTGACAAAAAACTGCATTTGGTTGACTTTCAAAAAGGACCTATAATCTTTCGATCCATATCTCTCAAATGAAGCATTTTTAGACTTGTCTTGTGAGACACAAAATTGTAGAGGATTCAATTTCCTTCAAAATGAGCTTTGGATGGGAAATTTCTGATGTTCCATCTAGGAGTTATGACTGGTCAAAGTTCAGTTGACTTTCTCCTATGAAAACCCTGATTTAGAAACTTTAGGTTTTGTTGATTTCTGATCTTTTCTTGATGAATCATGATCAATCCTCGATCAAATGATGAATGATACTTCAAAATAAGGTTGTTGATAAAAAATCAGGAGTTTTGACTGTACTTTGACCACAGTTGACTTTTAGGTCAAACTAGTCGACTGTTGACTTTCTGAGCAATTGAGTGGTCAATCCTTGGAATCGAGGCCTGAATTTTGTCATAGAGATAATTTGAAACATCATAAGCCATATGAAATGCATTGGGGATCTTGATTTATTAAGTTTCTTCAGAGGAATCAAAACCCTAATTCCTTGAGCCATTGTTTAGGAGAGTGTGTCTTTGAATCTTGAGTCTTGGTATGAGCTTGGGAAGTAAAATGAGATGGGCAAATTTTGGGGTATGCCATTATCCATACACCAAATGTTACACATACACCGTAGAAACTGTTTACAAATACGTGAACAATGTTTTCATTTTTTTTTTTTTACTTTTATTAAATTTTTTTCTAAAATTACTTTAATTAATAAAATATTAAAACTTGGTTAATACAGTTCAAAATTTGGTTAATATATATTTTGACCTAAAAAATTAATATATACGGTACAAACTTTGGTTAATTATATTTATAAAATTGGTTAATTCAATTCATAACTTGGTTAATGAGTTCTAAACATAAAAAAATTAAATAGTAAAATAATGTTAGTTAATGGAGTGTAAATGTTGGTTAATATATTTATAATTTAGTGTCAGAACATGGTTAATAGTATGTATTTTATTGGTTAATAAAGTAGTGAAAGTGGTTAATAAATTATAAGTAAACTAATTGGTTAATAACTTACATTTTTATTGCACCATTTTGTAGCCTAATTTTGTATTATTAAAGAGGCGCCGTCTTTAAAGGTGCTTTTAAACAAGAGCTATTATAGGCCAAAACACTAAACATGATTTAACAACGCATTCTTGAAAAATGCTGCAATAACCCTTTCAAAAATATGAAAAAAAAATTGTTTAGATCATTAAATTATTTTTGTTCATTAATGATACAAATATATTATATAAGTCATTCAAGGTATTTTTTTATATAGAACATGTTCTAGACTGAACCGACACTTGGCCCAAACTCAACCTAACCAAGGAAAGGGCCCAATTGAACTCGTGCTCGTATAGGCTTGCACCCGGTCGACGGTCGAGCACAGATCTCACTTGGCTGAATCAGGCAGATCTACAAACACCTTGGGCAGGTGTGGCCACCGAGCGAGAACACCTACAGGTTTCGGGCAAGCGTAGCACACGAGCACGTCCAACTTCCCGTCACCCTCGTAGGGTTCTTTCACCTTCAATTCATCGAATATCATTGAGTTTACGCGCTTTCGAAAATACCACGTCACTCCTGGAACTTCGGAGCGATTGACCCAGGATGGAGACCACGTGTTGGACTCTACCACACTCGTGGATCTTGGCAGTCATGGTTTTGGGCCTCCACTTCAGGCCAGAATGAGGACCTTGGCGCAGCGCTGGAGGTTATAAATACCCTCTTTTACTAGAAGGTCAGGTATTCATCACTCTTACTCTTAACCTCTTGTACTAGCGTTCATTTCCTCTCTTTCTTACTTTGACATTGGAGTATCTTGCATGTACATCCCATTCCCCTTCATTTTTCAGAAGTCCACCAAGTTGCAGGGCAAGACAATCCATTTTGATCAGGTACGATTAGAACACAACAACTAAATATAACTGAAATACCACTAAAAATATAGAAATAATATCCACCATTATAAAAATAAAATTAGATATAAAATTTGATAATTTGCAACATAATTAATAATAAATAAATTGAATAATATTTACTAAATTATGATTGATGCCATGCGTCAATGAATCAAAGTTAAATGAACAAAATGAAATTATTTTACCTTTAATAGGGTTTGAACCACACCCTTTTTATTAAAATGCCAAATCCTTGACCATTAATCCAATTGCTAAATTTGATTATTAGATTCACTGATCTTTTCAGACACCAAAATTTTTTCTTTTCAACTATAATTTTTAACTTCTAAACTCATTTCTCTACCTATCCATTCTCTACTAAACTCATTTTTTATGAATTAAAAGACATAATCATCTCACAAAACCCATTAATTTCAAATACTATTCCTCTCTTACACCAACCAAACAAAAAAAAACTTTCAATCTTAATTAGTTTACTATCATGGTGGTGCTTTTGGTCTTAAATAAGCTCTCTCTTTCCTCCAACAACATTACATCATCACTAGAACACCCTCTTCCTGCAGCATATGATGATGGTTGGTTTTCTCTCATATTTGGTTGACATGTACTTTGCATGGAAGTGCATTGGTCAACAAAAATTACATATAGTGGAAATTTGAAGCATGTTGAATCTAGTTGTCACAACACATGATGAATAATTTATGTTCAGGAATCAGGGATTTCTGAGAAATGCAGCGTAAGTTTTTTCAGTTTGTAACCATTTGAGTAATCAACAAACTAATTGATGAAGTGTTGTGTTTGAGATTACTTCTTGCTAGTTAATTTGGCAACAAAGAGACTAACATGTTTGCTTGATTATTTAATTTGATAAAATGTACAATTAGTTATTAGTTTGTGAAAGGGTATAAAAAATAATGTCTGATTTTCTCCTTCTTATCTTTTTATTTACTATTTGTTTTAACATTATTTTCAAAAGTATACTGATGAAATTATTTCTTAAAAAAGAAGATTTTTTTTTTAAATTCTTTTTTAATCTTTTTATATGCGACACAATTCAAATCCACCTTTCTATTTCCTTGTTTTTTCTAATTTATTTCAATTTCAATCAAAAGGGGAGAGGGACTAGGGGTGGCATAATGGACACGGTTTGTGGGAAAAAGCCGATTTTAAATATTTTTTGCAGACTTTTGCTCACATGAGCTCTTTCATACAATTTTACTATTTTTAGTAACGTCCAACACTATAAATTAGACCAATATAGAGTCCCAACATATGTATTTCTCATTCAAAATCAAAAATAAAAATATAACCCTATATCAGAAAACTTTTTCAAGAAAATAGTTTTTGGATCATTAAATAACTAGTCAAAAAATTATAGTTTTCTCAAACAAAATAATAATTATGCTTAATAGCAATGTGAACAATAATTTTCAGATTTACTAATTGTAATATGCCATTTCGAAAGAAGAATGTCACCCAACATTTTACAAGAATAATAATGTATTTCACACTAAATTATTGAGCATTTACTTGTATCAAACAAAATTCACAAGTAATGACATCAAAAAGAATTAACGAAAAATAGTACATGACAACAATTAAACATAGTCTCCAAGAAACATTATTTTAAATAACAAAATCAACCAGCAATGTAAAAAATAACATAATCAAGTCCTAATTTTACTCAACGCAGGTTGGATGATTCTGTTGAATATTGTAACACCCTTAAACCTTTTGAGCTTATTATGATAAAATAAAACATGCAAAGAATAAAATAAAACTATTGATCCTGTATTACTCGACATCAACCTCATCTGTTCTCTGCTCTGTAACATTTAATTTAATAAATAAAACATTCAACACCTGTCATCACATACTCACCTTTATTTAGGGTATCATCACAGCGGAATCATAAAGATAAACATACTTTGCAACTCATACATGTCTCATAAAATCACTTTATTAAAATCAAATAAAGCATAGTAAATATCCCCATAAAACAACATAGTTATCATCATGACGAGAGTGCAACATTCAACTCTCTAATTAACATAACCTAATAAAGGAAAATAATCATTCACCCCGCCCAATATTACATAATCAGATCAACGAAACCTAAAATCAAGAACGAAAATAATAGAAGAACAACCTCCCACCATCCTCCTGCTCCAAAGCAGCTACTCAATTACCTGCTTATCTGTACTCCAAAGAGGAGCACAAAACACAACAACAACAAAGGGGTGAGAAATCACATTAATAAACTAAGCGATACATACTGCAAGGTAGAGTATTAACACATACATATTCTATAGATAATTGCATACAACATTGCACAATATATTTTCACACTCAATCTCAACAATCACACACAAACACATATTTTTCATACAACTCATTTATGTAATGCAACTTAACTATCCAACTCAATGCATATGCATGTGGTACCAACTCAATATTTGGTTCTCTCAAGAATCGAGTCCCCTCTCTAAACTCATGAGCCCCCTCTCTGACCTTGGGACAAGCCACTAGTCCCTTCTCTGAACTAGTGAACATGCCTCTTGACACAACTCAAATGATGCATTAATCATACACATCAATATCAATGCGCTAAAACCCCTCTCTGATCCTAACATAATGCACTAACAACTCTCGTAATCCACTCCCATAATTACCACACAACAAGAATTCATATATGCACAACACAACATAATTCAAGGCAACTCAATCAACCCATTATCTCACACATGCAATCACACAACAATTATAATTCGCATACTCCATGTATCCGAATATTACAACAACTCATAAGCCGCTCTCAATACAACATCAAGACTTGCATTAATCGATATTTACTCGATTAAATAATTTTAAATTATGAGTTTTTATCATCTCATCCCCAATAGTGGTCAAACAATCACTTAAGAGTCAAATAATCAAAATCAGCATTTTATACTCTAGGCTGAGCGCAACTTGATGCATCAACAGAAAAAACAACAACTCTCGTGTTGTGGCACAACGACGCTGAGCACGATGTTACGACACAACGGTGCTGAACATGGTTTCTTGCGTTGAGAGCCCACACGATGAGTACAACATTCTGGGTTGAGCGCAGACGCGACGGCAGAATACAAATTCTGCTATGGAGTTCATATTTGAACTCTGATTTTCCCACTTCCAGCACCCAAAATTGATCCAAAATACAACATATATATTATAACATATTCATAGTACACGATTTCATCAATTTTCTTAATTTAAACCGCTTTTTCCCCAAAATCATGTTCATCCCAAAACCTTCAAAAGTTCATGAATGGAGGAAAACATCAATAATTCCAAAACAGAAAAATCACACATAATCATGCACGAAATTCATCATCAATTCAGCCACCAACATTATAACAACACAACTCAAAATTGATCAACACAAAATACCCTATTAGAGATTAAGGACTTTTCTACCCTATCCCTCATGCATATACCCTTTGTTTAGGTTATTCTCCCTCTTACCTTAATTCCTAGCAAGCAATTTGATTCTCTAACTTGGTTGATGTTTTCTTCCTTCAAGCTTTAGCCTCCCTATTGTCTCCCTTAGCCTCTAACCTCTTTCTCTCTTCTTTCTACGTAGTGAAAAAACTCTTTTCCTCCTAACTCTCTTTTTAAAATAAAACTGATTTCCCTCATTAGGATATTCCTACCTTATCCTCACGTTTTTATCTAATTTCCACTTTATCCTCAATATCTCTACAAACTCCTATTTCCCTTTATCTTATTATTTTATTTAAATAATAAAACTAAAATATTATTTTAATTAATAAATAAATCAATTTTATTTTATCCTCCTCTATTTACTCTCTACACTTCCACCATAAGGTCACACACCCTTGCTATCACCCCATTTATTTAATTACCACCACATAATAATTAAATAAATACACAAAATTAAAAAATAATCTAAGTAAATAAAAGAATATAAATTAAGGGGGTTACAAATAGCACATAAGAAACCACATAAGATTATAGTAATGAAAACTATTTATTTCATTTATGAAGAACTTCACCTTCATTATAATATTATCTATAAGAATTCTATTGTGTAATAGTAAAAAAAATATATAGTGGAATATATATATATATATATATATATATATATATATATATATATATATATATATATATATATATATATATATATATATATATAAGGGTTTCGTACAAATTACAACCTATCGAGTTATAAGAAAAAAATTGGCACAATTAGTGTCAAACAAGATCAAAAACTACAAAATCACTGAAACAAAATCAAACACAGAAAAAAAATCTCAAAGAGCCAACGAGAAGATCCACAAATACACCAAGAAAAATCATGATCTACCCCTAACTAAATGACTACATGGAGACAACTTGAGCCAATAAATAATGATCATAATAATAACAAATTATTAATGGTCATAATAATAACAAAGTAGACTAATTAACCAAATAAAACTTCTTAATACCAACTTATAAGTTAGGGTCATACCTTCAACTAGAAGATGGAATAAACACCCTTCTTAGCCCTCTACATGTAAGCTTTTTTCTACATGTAGGACATTTTTTTTGTCTTGATATTGCTTTTTTAATGCAAATCTTGCAAAAGATATGGCCACACACAGTTGACATTGCCTCAACAAAAGCTTCCATACATATGGGGCAGGTTAAGATAAGATCTTTTGGAGGTTCAGGCTCTTTTGGAGGTTCAACAACTTGAATATTAGGGTCAGATACTTCCTTGTTAGCTTCTTCCTTGTTAGCTTCTGGTGACGTTTTGTCATTTTCAGTCTATAAAATAAAAGTTTAACTCAACAATCTAATCACAAAAAAGAGTAAAAAATTAAATAAGATAACAGTTTTCTTACAACTTCATTGATGATGACTTCCAAATTTATATTACTTTGACCAATTGGTTCAGTTATGTTCTCTGTATAGTTCATAACAGGTGTTGGGATAGTTGGATTCTCTATGTTCTCTGATGGAAGAGTTGAATTTTCCATGTTCTCTCTATAATTTTCAACAGGTGTTGGCATAGGTTGATATTCTGCAAAAATATGAATGAGAATTAAGTTTAAGACTGAGTGGCCTCCTCAAGAAATGAGATAAAAGTTTAATTTCATAAAAAATCCAAGAGAGAGTACAATTGTTTTTGTAATGGAAAATAGGCATAAAAATGCATTCCTATAATCGAAAAAAGACATGCTTAGGATAGGATTGGCATTATTTTTCATCGATTGTAAATAAGTCACAAGGCTCAACCAATTACATTGAAGAATATGCATCTAGGTGAAAATAAAATGAGGGAAGTCTTGGAGGATGTAGAAAAATTGATGAGTGGATAATCCATTAGTGAAGTGGAACATTCGATTTAGCTTGAAAGTGTGGTAATATGATAAATGGATGATGTGAATTGATTACAACATCCTGAATAAAGTCTCCCCTATAGATGTGTATCCCTTTTCGAGCATGGACAGGGTGGTTGACAATGAATTGATTATATCAATTGTTGAGCTTTAAAAATGGTTATTCACCGTTTAATCATATAAGAATATATATCCTTATTATGAGAAAAATTCAACAATGATGATATGTTATTCTTATGTCTTCTTGAAAGGTGGTAATTAATAGACTAATTATGTATAGCTATGGTAAGGCGATAAATATTTCATAATATCACAAAGGGTTAATAGTCATTTGCCCCCCAGCAATAGTAGCGATATTCGGTTTACCCCCCTTTTAAAAAAAAATTTTGGTTTACCCCCCTGTAATATTTGGGTACCCCCTAAATGTGTAAAAACCAGGGAGTAAAATCAAAAAAATATATTTTACAGGGGGATAATTTTCCCTCTTAGGGGGCAAAAGACTTACAATTTTAATATTATAGGGGGGTAAAACAAATTTTTTTTTTAAAAGGGGGGTAAACCGAATATCACTACTATTACAGGGGGCAAATGACTATTAACCCTATCACAAATATAACAACTTATCATTTCTACTTACAAAACAACAATAAAATGATAATCCACATATAAAATTTTAATAAAGTAAAGTTGAACCACAAATGTTATTGTTCACTTTGAAATCTAAAAAAAAAAATCACCCAAATTCAAGTCAATTGCAATTCTTTTACGAGTTCTCCCTGCATTCGCCACGGCCTATGACAAAAAAAAAGATAAAAGAAAATAAAGAACAAGTAATTCTAAGTTTAATAAAAATAATATAAATATAATGATAATTATTTATGTTGTAGTTAAAAAAATAAATCGCGTCAACGAGAATAATATATAAAATGAAAAAAGTTAATGGACATAAACCTGAGCAAAATCTCGAGGTGAACATTCAACAACATCGTCGTCAATTTCCTCGAGATAATTTATGGGAACATATATAGACTCAGAGGCCCCTTCATCGTGCGAAGACTCGTCTAATGCAATGTTGTTCAGATCTAACAATAAATTCCTCTTTCTTTGTCGATTACTCATAGTTGTTTGATACTGAAAATTGAAGAGCGTTGAGTTAGTCATAACAATTCAAAGAAAAAATAATAATAGTTAGCAAGAAATAAGGAGAAGGAGAGAGAAAGAGAATAATTTACAATTAAAACAAGTGTATTTGAATGATGTAGAAACTACATAGATGTCATAAAGCATACAATAAAGTGAAATTAGAGAGAATCTTATATAAAGATAATATTGAGTTCTCAATTCATAAAGATTTAGCGAAATGGAACCGAGAAACAAGTGAAAGGCGAGTTGTATACCTTCGAAAAAAACAACTCTCATAAATTTAATTAGTGAAGATAAGATCGTATACAATAAATAGTTATATATATATATAATACCAAATTTAATATTTTAATAATAAAATAATAAATTTATGTGAAATTACACGTTGTATCTTTATCATTATTCATTAGAAGTATTTTTATCGAAGAATATTTAATATAGTCATTTAAAATTAATTTTTCAGAATATATTTGTACAAGGCTAACAAAATAAACTCGTAAAAACAAACAAAACAAAGTACGGATATATGACATTCTCGCATCGACCCTTTGAGCATGAGGTTATACTCAATGGAGTAGAGGCGTTAACCATGAGGTCTTTAATAGAAGTGACATAAGTCTAACCATAAAGTCAACATATTGATTTCCTCCACATGAAGTGTTGGTGATTTTTAGGATACTGCTCTAATGTAATTATCCTTTGATGTCTTAAATGATGATAGTATATTTGTGGTACAAGTTGGTTAGGGTATTGACAAGGTTTACGTAAAGGGACGAATCTGTGTAGGAAACTGAGTCATCGAAGCCTTTGTATATATTAATGGAGATGCATAAAATTTAATATTTCTTAAAACCTCAATTGAGAAAAAGGGCAAATTTTATTTCAATAATGCAAGCTTTTCGGCAAGTGATCGAGTGGTTCGTAGGTATGGGGATGGGTCACTTTACTTCTAGGATTCGTTTGGTGATGGATCATGTTTTTGAATAAATTAGGATCTTTAGGGTTTCAGCAATTATAAATATGGTCCTCTCTCACTTGTTATAAGTAAGAGTTGCATAAGGTGTAGAATCTTCAAGGATTTTATTTTTGGAGATAAGAAGCCTTTGGGATTAACAAAGGGGTTTGGAAAACACATCTAACACCTTGGGTTTGTGTGATACATATATTAAGAGTTTGAGAGATTAAAAAACACTTAGGTGGAAAATAGGGTTTGTTCTTAGGAACTATGAAGAATATTTTCTTGTAATTCATCTCGAAATATCTTTAACCATTATGAATTATCGTTAACAAGAGAGCTTGTCTCTCCCCTAAAGTAGATAAATTTAATTAAAATTTGTAAACAACTTCCTTGTGTTCTTGCCATTAATATTTTCATTTCAGTTGATCAATTTGGTCGGATACCACTGTGCTTTGTCCCACACATCAAATGTCTTGGTGTTGTTGAACCTTTTAATTTCACAATAACTGGCATCCATTATGGGGAAACGGGGGAGGTAAGTTTATAGGGGAGCACCATGAGTTCCAAATGAGTCGTCAATTTTTTTTTCCGAAGACAATGACTTTGGGTTATTGAAGGTGAAGATGCAATAGATATTTACTAAACAAAGGTGCGTGGAACCATTATAGAGAGATGCATTGATGTCTACAAGCCTAACACATTAAGAGATTATTATTAGGGCTGGCAATGAACCAAACTAACTCGAAAATAGTTTGAAACTCGATTAGAAAATTAAATCGTTGAACTTGGTTCATGAACCAAATGAGCTGAGTATGAGCTAAAAACTAAGTTTGTTAACTAAATGAGCCGAACTTGAACTATACATAGTTCGACTCGTTAGGTTCATGAGTCAACTCGATTATATATCAAATAGATTATATTGTCCTTAAGAGTAGCTTTGAAGATTTTCTCTAAACTTAGTATCATATTTTATTTTAATCTAACGGTTATATTGATAATTTATATTCTCAAGTGAGAAAAAATTTCTACAAATAATTATACAAATAAAATTAACATCATATAAATTCAATCTTATAACTTTTATTTAAAAACTATTAATTTAAAATGTCAAATATATATATATATATATATATATATATATATATATATATATATATATATATATATATATATATATATATATATATATATATATATATAAGTACTTCAATATATATATATATATATATATATATATATATATATATATATATATATATATATATATATATATAAGAGTAGACTTTAAAAAATTACTTTTAAGTCCGTGAAATAAGCGAGTTGAACCTAACAAGAGTAATCTAACAAGTTGAATCGAGATGTTCTTGAACTTCTAACAAGTCGAGTTTGAGCTGAAAAAAAGTTCGTGATAAACTCGAATTCGAACTCAAACTCGGCCAATTCTTAACGAGTCGAGTTTGAGCTGAAAAAAAAGTTCGACTTAAACTCGAACTCGAACTCGTACTCGGTCAATTCTTAACGAGTCGAACTGAGTTGAGGCGAGTTCGACTCAACTCGACTCATTTCCAGCCCTAATTACTATAATGGGGGATAAGACTATAAGTGTCATTATCTTGTTTCTTGAAGATAAATATGTAATGGAAGTCTCTAGGAAAAAGATCGCAAATGAGACGTGGATGAAGATTGAATCAATGTATATGATTTATTTTGTGACTCACATATTATTTGTGAAATAAAAACTTTATTATTTATGTATAGTTAAGAATAATTCTATTATAGCGTAGTTAGCAAAACTTCACAAAACTATTGATTATTTGCACAATATTGAGGTAAAAATCAATGATGAGGACAAGGTTTTACTCTTGTAAAGATCATCCCCTATGTCCTTTGTGAAATTCGAGGATATATTTATTTATGGGAAATAAGGTATTATCCCTTTGGATGAATTCAAGGCGGCTGTAAGATCAAATAAGTTGTCAAAGATGAAATATTTGAAGATTGTCGATAGTTGGGAAAGATTAAGTGTCTCAGTATGAAGGAGTGAGAGTAAAGGAAACTAGAAAGGAAAGATATCAATGTAGTCCAAATCTAAATACAAGTTCCTGGATATGTTAAATTTTAAATGCTTCACTTGTCACAAAACCCGATCACTTCAAAAATGATTATCCCAAAATAGGGAGCAAGGATGATTTTGTTTATGAAAGTGTTAACGCACTAGTGGTGACAGTTTTAGAGATAGAGAAGAGTTTGCTTAAGGACTCTAGATGTTCTTATCACATGCGTGTGAGGAAAGAATATTTTGAAACTTTGGATCTAAAAGAAGGTGAATTCGTTTGGCTCGAAAACATTAAGATTTGCAAAGTTCATGATATTTGTATAGTTAGACAAAAAATATTCGATGGTTGCATGAGTCCCTTGTAGAAAAGCTTAGCTATGTTCTAAAGCTTAAGAGAGTTTTCCGTCCTTTATAAGTGTTTAATGATGCAGGCTAATGCACTAGAATTGATTGTGGGGTGTTGAATATTTCACATGGTGCATTAATAACAGCTAAAGGGTTTAAGAATCTGAACTAAAGACCTTCAGAAAAGAAGTCGGAAATAAAGATGGTCAAAGATGGTTAACATTTGTAAATTATGAGATACATTCACTGATGAATAATTGTACTTATGAGCTCGTGAGACCGCATAAGAAACAAATGCTTGTTGGAAACAATTGGATCTTTAAGAAAGATAGAGGTATTCCAAGAATTGAAGAACTACGGTTTAAGGAAAGACTTGTAGAAAAGTGTTTTATTCATATGAAGGGGATTGATTACAATAAAATATTTTCACATGTAGTAAAACATTATAGACAACATACTTATAGCTATTAGTAATCAATATAATCTTGAGTTGGACTAGACAAACGTCAAAATAACTTTTTAACATGGAAACCTTGAAGAGACAACCTACAAGTAACAACCTGAAGGTTTTGTGTAAAATAAGGCTAAGTTATGTTTGTTGAAGAAAACTTTGTATTGGTTGAAATAAAGCCCAATACAATGGTATCGTGGGTTTGATGAATTTATTTTTAAACATGGTTTTATAAAAATTAATAACGATAGTTGTGTATACATATTAAAGTGGAATGAAAAAGTCACTTTCTACCTCCTTATGTAGAATGATTATATTTTGATAGCAATTTCTAGTAAGATAGAGAACTCCAAGCTCAAGAAGATCTTGAATGGTGAATTTGGATGAAAAATATTGGAAAAGCTAAAAGAATCTTGGGGATAAATATTATGAGAAACCGCAAGAAAAGTGAATTTTTCTTATCATAATATAGTTATTTGAAGAAAGTGGGATAGTGGTTTAGAATACAAGATTCTAAAATTACTAACACTCATCATGCAAATCTTTTAGTTAATCCAAGTCCTCAAATTGAGGAAGAGAAAAAGATAATGAAGAGTAATCCTGGTGCGAGTGAAGGTTAGAAGCAATATGTATTGTATAGTTTGAACTAGACCAGACATAATAAGTTGGTTTATGGAAAATATCAAGAGGATGACAAGTTGAAGGGTTTTATAGATTTAGATTATGCAAGTAATACAGACACTATAAAAACCATATTATGTTTTTTATTTTAAGTTGTTTGGGACAACATATGTTGGAAGACAAATCAACAATCAATGATCATGTTATCTAATACTAAATAGGAGTATATTGCCTTGTTGAAGGGATCATGGGATATATATATATATATATATATATATATATATATATATATATATATATATATATATATATATATATATATATATATATATATATATATATATATATATACACACACACGTGTGTGTGTGTGTGGGGGGGGGGGGGGGCTAGGAGGTTATAATGGGGAGTTATGGACAACTCAAAAATGTATAAAGATAAATTTAAATAGGAAAGGGGGGGGGGGGCTAGGAGGTTATAATGGGGAGTTATGGACAACTCAAAAATGTATAAAGATAAATTTAAATAGGAAAAGTGACATTCATTTGACCAACCATAAATTTTATTCCTGAGAAAAAAACACATTGATATTCGTTTGCACTTTATAAGTGACATGATCGAGTTAAGGGAGATTCTCGTTCTTAAGGTGCCCTCATAAGAAAATCTAGAAGATATGTTCACAAAATCATTGTCAAGATCAAGATTCAAGCATTCCTCATAGTTAATCGAATTTGTTAAATAGTGCTTTAAGTTTTGAAGAGAGAAATAAGGTGGTTGATAGTTAAATTGGCATCACCCCTAGTTTAAAGTTAAGTTGGAAAAACATGTTATAGTAGTGCTAATATTTTGGCGAGCAAGTGAACAATTCGTAGGTATCAAAATGAGATAGTTTGGTTCTCGGATTCGTTCGATGATAAGTATTGTACGAGTTGCATAAGGTGTATAAATTCAAGTGAGAGGAAGGGTAGAAGTTCCAAGGATATTATTATAGAAGTTTCAAAGCCAGGGGGATTATCAAATGGGTTTGAGAAACACTTTAAACATCAGGATTTACGTGATTCACATATTAAGAAGTGGAGAGGTTAGGAAAGACTTGGGTAGAAAATAGAGTTTGTTCTTAGGAACTTTGATGACAATTTTCATGTAACTCATCTTATAATCTCTTGTAACAATTTTGAAGTATAGTGAATCATAATTGTTTTCTCCTATTATTTGGTCTAATTAGGTCCACAGTTTCTTTGTGTTTTCTCCTTTTTAATATGTATTGCACTAAAGTCATTTCGTTGGTTGTCATTTTTTTTGTCCCAAACATAAAAGGCCTTGGTGTTATTGAACCTTTAAATTTCACAATAACGAATATGGTTGGTTTGATGTTCTTCCTAAAGAATGTTTGAAATTCCCAATAACAGATGATTCACAAATGATTAGCCATAATTTTCTATAATAAAGGTTTCAAGACAACTTCTATCAATGTTAATGATAATGAAAGGGAGGTTGAGGGTGTTTCATTGGATGTGTAGTCTCCTATGTTACCAATGGATGTGTTTGTGTACTCATGTCGAGGGTTGATAAAACTATAGAGGATGTAGTCCGCCGTGTTACCAATAGCCAAGGTAAGGCGATATATGAGGATAGTTTCATGAGTCATGCTGGTAGAATTTTGGGCTTGTTTGTTTCAGCTTTAAAAAAAATGGATTTTTTCTTTGAATTTTTGAAAATCACATTTTAAGAATATCTATTCAAATACAATTTTTATTTGAAGCTTTTATAAAAAAAAAAATTTAAAAATTTTTTCACAAAATTTTGTAACACTATAAAAATCATTTTTTAAAAAAGTCAAAATAAATAGACCCTTTATTTCTCTGAACCTACCAATTTTTTAGTGCGAAAAGACTACAATCATCATCCCACATTCCATTTTTAAGCCAATTTTAACTATCTAGATTTGTGAAAAATATATGTATTAGCAAAACCAAACTTCTACAAATTTCTTGGGAACCCTTACAAAGTTTTTTATAATGAGGGAAGATTCATCATTCAAACCACAAACCAAAAACACAAAGTCAGAGTTCTCAAAATTCAATGTTGCAACATTGGAAGAGTATGGATAGTTGTGTAAGACAAACAAAAAAAGAATTTTATTTTATTTTTCAGAGACAGAGCTTCCATGTGAACACTAAGAAGGATAGGAAGTTACATAATGAGAATAGGGTTTACCATTGTCTCTTAGAGACCACAAGTTAAACTATTTTTTTCGTGTAGTTACTATTAATATGATTAGAGTAATTAAAAATAAACGGAATAGTTTAACGTTTTCAACCACCACCAATAAACTGAATTTTAACCTTTTCGCAAATAGATGGCACCAACAAAATATAGAAACTGTTACATAGAGCATTAATCTAGGTTGATCTACATGGCATATAGGAGTAATTGTTATCTTATGAAAAATAGTATACTAATTTAACACATTGATAAATCATGTAACTTGTACGTACAAGACAAGATATTCCTCAAAAAAAAAAAAAAAATTTGAATAAAGACAAAATGTTCCTTTATTTCATACTTAGCAATGTCATTAGAAAATTAATCAGTAAGACTCTTGACCTTTATAAGTTTGGAAAAAAAAATGCATATTACTTCTTTCTTGTCTTACTTTAAAATAATTGTATTTTTTAATTTTAAAAAATGGTTATATTTACTATATTAATTTAAAAGTTCAATTTTATATTCATATTATTGACTATTGTGTTTTCATTCGGTGTTTTAAAAACCGGACCGGACTGGCCAAACGAATCGGTCGAACCGAGAATCGGTCAGGTAACCGGTCTGGTTCAAGAGCTGGATCGAAAATGTCATTGAACCCTTATGAATCAGTGTAAACCGCTAAAAATGAATCGGTCAGATAACCTATGTGTAAAATTTGAATTTAAATTATGAATTTGCGAATTTATTTATAATATGATATTTTTAAAAAATTTAAGTGCTAGTTATATTTTGTAGAGACTGAATTATCCGATTCGACGGATTTTGTACCTATATAATTTTGTTATAACAACCGGTCTATTCAACCGAGTTATCCAGTTTAACCCGGTTTAGTCGTGCAGTTCGACCAGTGATTCAGTGGTTCGACCAATAAACCAGTGACATAGTACCCTCACCGATTTGATATCCGATCTAATTTTTTAAATATTGTTTTCAACAATATTATTTTAATATTTAATACAAAAATAGAAAAAAGTATATTATAATAAGTACGTATCAATATTCTTCTTTATTTTTAGAAATTACAATATTTTTATTGTTTAATGTTTAATAATATATTTGTTTAATATTATTTCATCCGATTAAATAAATTTTAAAAGTTATGCAGAAACATTCAACTACAAAAACATAAATTTGAATTTTCAATATTTCATTTGAGATGAAATTTCAACTACAAGATTATTAAAAAATAATAAAATAATTTCAGGAACGTTATAGTGTAACAAGTACAAAAACTTTTTTTAATTAAAAATTAAATTTCGGAAGAATTTCATGGCACGAATCCCATAAATTTAAGGAGGGCTCATTATTTAGACTTTAAAGAATTAGAAGAGTTTTTTTAATAAGAAAAATATTACTTTTATTGACTCTTTGCCAACCTCTTTTAAGGCAATCCTCAACAACTCTTCTACCTTAATTAATTAAATTTAATATTATAAAAAAGTGAATTAAGCAATTTAATTGATATTTGTCAATTAAGTTGAATTAATGAAAAAGTATTACCTATTATATTCTCATAACATATTAATAAAAATATATCACATTTAATATTATCTATTGTTTTTAAATAATATTATTTAATATATAGAAAAAATAGGTATATTTTACTATAGAAATAAAAATATTTTTCTTCATCTTTTAGAATTAATATATTTTGACTATGCATTATATAATATAGTAATTTAATACTAGTTTTATAGAAAAACTTTTTTCTTATAGAATAAAAAATAACAATTTATTTACCTTAAATAAATTCAATACTACTGAAAAGTAAGTTGAGTAATTCAATTAATCTTTATTAGTTATTTTATTTTATTTTTTCATATTATATTAATAGTAATAAATCATATTCCAAATTACGTACTCACTCCGTTCCTTTTTAAGTGTTGTTTTAGCAAAAAAAGCTCTTCAACCAAGATAGTGGATTATTAGAGTTAATTTTCCTATTATATCCTTATTTATTTTTCTCTTTCCAAATAAATTCAATAATAAATTCTCTTTTTTCCATAACTAATTGAAAATTTTGAGGTGGAGTTATTGAGAAAATAAGGGTATAAATGACAAATTATAACATTAAATTATAAAACGACACTTAAATAGGAACAAAAAAAATCTTCTAAAACGACACTTAAAAAGGAACGGAGGGAGTATTATTTTTTAATAATATTATTTAAGTATCTATTATATAAAAAATATTAGTGTATTCTGGCTAATGAACTAACAATATGCTTCATCATCTAGAAGGCCTTCCGCTATGACTCGTGACTAATATATATATATATATATATATATATATATATATATATATATATATATATATATATATATATATATATATATATATATATATATATATATATATATATATATATATATATATATATATATATATATATATATATATATACGCGCTAAAACATTAGTCGTGTTATTTTTCTATAATATTTTAATTAATATCATAATATTGATCTCATTTAATTTTTTTTCATATTTTGTACTTTAACAAATATATCTATATTTTGAATAAAAAAATTGTTATAGACTTTCATACATTTAAAAAAAAATCCATTTATTAAATTCCACTATTTTAAATTTATCATTGCAATAATTTCAATAAATAAGCCTCTTAAAAACTCGTCACATACAACTCATAAACATGATAAGTGTTTCATTGTCGTACATTAATTATTTATATTTAAATTTTTTAAAATTTTTAGAATAAAAATAAAATAATTATAATATATTTCTTCCGTTCCTTTTTAAGTATCGTTGTAGAAGAATTTTTTTGTTCCTATATAAGTGTTGTTTTATAATTTAATGTTATAATTTGTCAATTATACCTTTATTTTCTCAATAACTCCACCTCACATTTTTCAATTAGTTATTGGAAAAAGAGAGTGTATAAATGAATTTATTTGGAAAGAGAAAAATAAATAAGGATATGATAGAAAAAATAACTCTAACAATCCACTATCTCCGTTGAAGAGTTTTTTTTTGTTAAAATGACACTTAAAAAGAAACGGAAGGGAGTACTACTTAAAATCTAATTAATATAAAAATCATATCTAATAAAAAAAATTATAATTAATAATTAGTTAAGGTTATTATTTTTATTATCGTTATAGTAAAAATGAGAGAAATATCATAAATTTGTTGGACGAGAATATGAAAATTAAATGGTCTAAAAAGGGTTTGAATATATCAATCTTAAACTTTTTTCAAAATTTTTTTCTTATATAAAATCAATATAAAATCAAAATTCAATAAGCAAAAGTGTAAATGACGGGCCGAAGCAAAATATAGCGGATCGTTTAAAATATTATATGTTTTAATTTCTATCGAAGATGCATGAATCAATCAAAATTATTATTATAGAGATAAATGATGTTGCTTTGACAAAAAATTCAACAATGAGCATAACTCAATTTGTTCATAGCTCTAAATTGATCTATATCAAAGTATGATTAATTCAAATTTAAAGTCTTTATAGTTATAGTCAAAATATAGAATAATCAATTAACTAGATGCATCACAAATCTAAACTTATATGATAAAATATTTTAAGAAAGATCACAATCTAAATGACATGGCATTCTAAAGAACACACAAATGTATGCATATGATGTAATGGATAAATATAAAAGAGGTAGGGAGAAAAAAATGTACGCCTGATCATTTATAGTGGTTTAACTCATTCGTCCTCGCTAGAGTTTAGTTCACTCTTCAATGGTTTTATCATTGAATATTGTAAGGTCTTCCACTATTTGCAAAGTTAATATATAAGTATTATGTTTCCTAGCAACAGGTACAAAAACTTCGTCGAAGTCGATTCCTTCTTTCTGAAGAAATCCTTTTGCCATAAGTCTTACCTTGTGTCGAGTTACTTCTCCTTTGGGATTCAACTTCACCTTGTATATCCACTTCACATTGATTGTTTTACCTTGAGGCAATTCTACAAGTGACCAAGTATTGTTGACTTTGATGGACTTCAGTTCCTCATTCGTAACTTTCATCCACTTTGAATCCTTCAATGCCTCAGTTGTATTGATTGATTTGACATCTGCATAGAAAGCATAGTGTGCCAGCTCACCTTTATCGTCTACCACATCATCTGGTGTAATCACACATTCTTGCAACCTTGCAGACATGTGTCTGGTTCTTTGAGGTCAGCTTGTGCTTGCTTGACCTCTGTCTTATTCTTGTCGAACTTCTTTTTCAACTTCACTTGTTGGTTCTTCACATAAGATTCTCACTAAATCCTTATTTAAATTTTCATTCCAGTCCCATTCCTTAAGCTCATGTAAGATCATGTCCCTGCTTATCACAACTTGCTTGTTCACTAGGTCGAACAACTTGTATCCTCCAATCGAATGATATCCTATTAGGATCATTTGACTTGACTTGTTATCAAGTTTTCTTCTCAATTGATCATGCACATGTCTATATGCTATAGATCCAAATACTTTCAAATGACTTAAGCTAGGTTTGACACCAGACCAACATTCTTCTTATGTGATTCCTTATAGCTTCTTCATCGGACATCTGTTTAAAATGTATGTTGTAGTCAACACAACTTCACCCTAAAATTCTTTAGGTACATGCTTTCCCTTCAACATACTTCCCACCATGTTCATGATGACTCTATTCTTCCTTTCAGCGGTTCCATTTTGTTGTGGAGTGTAGGGTGGTACCACCTCATACACAATCCATTCTTTCTCACATAACATGTTGAGGTCTTTTGACACATACTCTCCAGCACCATCATTCCTCAGAACTTTGAGCTTTCGACTACTTTGTCTTTTGACCATATATTTAACGTGGCAAATACCTCAAATCACTTCACTTTTCTTCTTGATCAAGTAAGTCCACAGTTTTCGATTAAAATCATCTATGAATGAGACAGAGTATATGTTACCTCCAATCGAATCCACCTAGATAAGGCCACACACATCAGAGTATATGATTCCAAGAATTTCCATCGACTTACTTCCTGCATCCTTGTTGAAGCTATTCTTGTGTTTCTTTGCCTGCACACATTCCTTACACACTTCATTTTGAATGTCGATTTCCGATAACCTTGAAACCATATTTCTTCTTTTCAAATTTTTGATGTCTTTGAAGTTTAGATGACCAAGTCTATAGTGCCATATCCATTCATCCCTGCTAGTTGTAGTTGCAAGATATTATTTGTGCTCCATCACATTAAGTTCAATCTTGAAGGTTATATTCTGAGACATATGAGCCTTCAAGATTAACCTTCCACATAAGTCGAGAACTCTCATCATCTTGTCTTTAATTGATACTTTGTAGTTCTTTTCGACCAATTGCCATATGCTGAGCAAATTATTTTTCATGCCTGGTATATACAATATATTGGAAATTACTGACCTTTTGTCATCTTTTCTCATTATCAGAACATCCCCAATACCTTCAGCTGCTAGAGTATTGTCATTTGCAAATTTCACCATGTTCTTTATTGAGGGTTTTATGTTGACAAACCAATCTTTCCTACCAGTCATGTGTGATGAGCATCCTGAATCCAAGTATCATTGGTCCTTGAATTTTTCTTTATCTCTTTCCGTAACCATCAGTAACATCTCTTCTTCTTGATGCTTTGCAAGCTTTGCATCACTTTCCTAATTCTTTTGTTTGTCAGGATAATCATTAGAGTAGTGTCCATACTTATGATAAATAAAACACTGAATGTGACTTTTGTCAGTTTTTCGTCCACCACCTCTTCCCCTACCTGCAGCACCGCCTCTTTAGTTGCTTTGGTATGAGGGTCTTCTTTGATTCAAAAAAATTCCATATTGGTGGTTTCTTTTACCAGTCGTATTGTTATAGCCTTCCCTACCTTTATTGTCAAACCATTTTCCTTTGCCTTTCTTTTCTCTTGCTGACTCCGCCTGCAGAGCCACAACACTCTTTGACTTTTTTGCAACTCTTTCAACCATTCTTTGTTCATGACATTAAAGCGTCCCTTAAAGCTCTTACTTCTCAATGGTTACAAATATTTCAACTCTTATATGGCTACTACCACATAGTCAAACTATGGAGCCAATGAACTCAAGATATTTGTAAGAACTGATCTTGATGTCAACGCTTCTCCATATACCTTGATTTGATTCACTAGTTTCGTAACCTTAGTGAAGAACTCCGTTATGCTTTCACTTTCTTCCATATGAAGCAATTCATAAATTCTTTTGTAAGTTTGTAACCTCACATCTTTCACCTTCTCAGCCCCTCCAAACCATTTTTTTCTAGAATTTCCCATGCTTCTTTCACTGATTCAACATCACACAGCTTCTCAAAGTTATCTTGATAAACACATTGATGCTTTATAAATAGGGCTTTATAATCTTTCTTCTACAATTCTTTGTGTGCAGGCTTTTGTTTATCCGTCGCATTTTCTGCAACTGATGTTACTCCTTCCTTCACAAGATCCCAAAGATTTTGATAGCAAGAAACAATCTTCACCTCCTTACACCAATTCTTGTAATTCCAACTCTTCGGAATTGGGATACTCACTAGAAAATGCATATTCGGGTGGTTTATCAGATGATTCACTGTGATATGCTTCTTAAGAATCACACAGTCAGTGCTTTAAATACTAGATGTTAGAATTACACCAAAACTTTGAGAATTCTGAATCAATCTTGATGAACAAGAATCAGTCACACCAATTGATTTCGTCTCTTGTTCTTCACTCTTCACTCGAGTGAATCAACCATACCTTGGTTGCAAGATGAATCTCCTGTAAAACGATAATGAAAGAAGAAAAAGGTGAAGAAGAATTGGGGAAGAAGGGAATTAGGGTTTCAACGAAAAGAGAAGGAAGAATTTATGCAGAGTATCTCTCTGGTTCTCAATTGAGATTTTATTCAATTATGCAACTACTTATTACAAAGATAGAGGTTACTCCCTATTTATAGGCTGAGTTTACTTGCTCACTAAGCAAACTCCAACAAACCTAATTAAGCTAAACAACATGACATAAATCTAAGTCAAAATCTTTGTTGAGGCACACTCCTTCGACTTTTTGAAAGCTCTTTGTTTATGTCGAGCAATATGCTTCGACACAAGGAATTATATTCTCAACATATATATCATTACGGTTGGAAATTCCAATTGTGATAAAAGTGGGCTGACTACATATAACTATAGTTGTTTATAACAACTGTGATAATATGTAGTGCGCTTTCCAGTTTATTATTACGGTCAATAGATCATGGTTGTGAGTAGCTCACTTACTACCACACACTACTTTATCATGGACCATGAACTATGGTTATACGTCTTTCACAATCACGGTAAAATGTGTAATCGATAATAATCAGTGTTATATATACCTTTTATGTACAAGGCAAAGAAAAAGCACAAATTATCTTAAATAACTTATAACTAATTTCAACTAACTTAAATTAGTTATGTTGAGATTCAAATATAAAACAAATGATGAGAATTATCTATGAGGCAATGTACCAAACAAAGGAACAAATTCAAAAACAAAACAAAAAACTTTTAATTGTGTTAAAAAATATAATTTTGTTTGTTTTTTAATTTTATTTTAGGATTGACTTTGATATTAAAAGAGAAAACCAACTTAATTTATTATACTTCGTAGTTACAATCCTATTTGAAACATAATTAATAATTAATAATAGGTGGCAAAAAAGGAAAATTGAATTTTGCATGCTACAAGCTAGTATCTTAACCCTCATATGCATTATGGTGTTGGAATAAAGTAGATATTAAAGTTAGGAAAAGCTTAATGGGTTGTATAAAAAGAATGGCGAATGATACTAAACATGATGTTGAGATTGAAGTTGAAATACATTACTTCAAGATACAATTGAGGTAATTTGGCAATCCACATTGGCCAATATAATATTTGAGAAATCATTTCTAGCATATTTGGTGGGTTTATTAGCCTGTTTGGATCCGAATTTAAAATCTATTGCTTTGAAGTCTAAAAGTAAATAGGACAAAGCCAAAGCTCCCACATATACAAATGAATAGTATTATTTCTATATCTATGAGAAGAAAGTCAAGTTAACTACTCATATTTTAATACAACTTTTCTTCTCTTACTTGCCAGAACCATGATAGCCTTAACAAGTTCCTCCTTTATCATGAACAATACAGAAGCAGCAAATACACTCTGTACTATCTTTGTACTCATTCCCTTATAAAAACCTCGAAAACCTTCGTACCGGATCATTTTAAGAATCGCATCAAATGTACCTGCATAATTACCAGTGTCAACCAGATACTGTTAAGGAATAGGTCAATGGACAGAAAATATTTGAAAAATCCGAAGGAAAATCAAGTTAAAATCGCATCTATCTAAAATCAAACCTGAGTATCTTAATGAGTTATTTCCACCAATCTCTTGCTTTGCTTGAAGCCTCGACTGCAAGGAATGAAACATGAAGTAGTAAGAGTCAACTAGCATTTTCGAGTTTATGGTTCTTTTCTTGTGTGTTTTTAATCTGCAGAATAGTCATTTAGATACATACTGATGCACAAAACCGAAGACCAACAGACAAGGCTGCGAAAGTAGATATTCTTGATAAACTCGTTTTGCTAAAGTAAACTTGACTCATAGAGAAAAGAATACAAATATTGGAAATACTTGGACCAATATTGGAATACCGACAAGATTCCTGCTTTACTGAGGTTGAGAAGAAGGTTTGTATACTCGTGAATGTACAATCTCGGGGTAAGGTTTTATTTGTTTTTTAATAATAAATACTAACTTACAAGACAATGAAGATAGTATGTATGAATTTACCTTGACAACTTGCAATGGGTATGTTGTGACAGTAGCTCCAAGTTTTGCTAATGCTCCCACCAAAAAGACCTTTTGAATGACAAGAGGATGCTTACTGATATACACAGCAAGAAAAATATACAAACAAGTGACATCAAGCAAATTTAAATATTCTCCTAAGACATGCTTTCCACTTGTTCTATATTTACAAGTATTCTATACCTCCAAAGCAGTTACTGTTGTATCCCCCTGCTTCTTAGCAGATCGTTTCGCCCTTAGATGCTTTAACGAACTTTCATAAATCATAAACTGGATAGATGGATTACATACCTATATTAAATGAATCAGTGTTATCAAATGGCGGTTATATTGCGGTGAAATTTGAACAAATTGCTTTTGTTCCACGATACACGATTTAGTACAAAATTTTGTGAAAAAGAGACTATTGTGGTTTATACCAAAATAGTGTAACAGAAATTGAAACAATCGATTTTTTCCATGATGTACATACAGTTGGCAACATAGAACTGAATATATTAACAAGATAATTGACACGACTAACCATAATTAGAGCAGGGATGACACCCTTCCAAAATCCAACAATACCGGCTTCATTATATACTTCATTAGCCTTTTCATCAAATAAAAACTTCATATTAGCATCGACAGAAAAGAAAATTCTCATGTAACTCCTATATGAATTGAAAAATTTAAATTTGAACATGAAAGATTATGAATGATATTGCGAAAGGTAACTTGAATATTTCTGTTTTCAATATGGAAAAAAGAAGCTAGAGACTTACTGCGTGTACAGTCCCAAATGGTCGGGGTTTTGTAGAATTCAGTTCTGCTAATTTGTCTTCCAATGTCGAACCTCCTAAGCTATATTCAGAAGCCACTTTCCTTAAAGCTTCTTTCTTTTCGTCCATGATTTTTCTTTCTGCTTGAGTATGTGTCTAGAATCAAAATATATAATGTCAAGCTTATTTGACAATGTACTAAACACATCAATATATAGCTTGTGGTAACATCAGCAAAAACGAAAAAAATGGCTAGCTAGTTATAAGAATGCGAAGTTTAAGGATAGTTTTGAGCATGGTTCACATTCACTAATAAGTGTGCAGATGTTCAAGCAGAGCATAATGAAGCAAGTGCATAACAGAAAAGCTGTTGCAGCCATTGTATTGTCGGGGACATAGGTACAATTAGCAGATACTAATGAAGCAAGTGGGTAAAAGAAAATCTATTGCATCCACTGTATTACATCCACTTAATACATTAATCATTTCAACAAAAAAACGAATTTCATTTCTCAAACTGTGAAACAATAAAGAAAAATGTTCAAAAAATATTGAAATAATGCACCTGCATACGAGTCACTAGAACCCATATTGGGTTTGTGAACAAAACATTCAAGGATCTGCATAATAAGAAATCAGATATAAGAATATCAGTTAAATACATATAAGTGAGGTTTTTTATCACATATAAAATGTAGCGCTTCAAACGAAATGGTCATGATCGGAAATGATAGTCACCCAGCAATAGCAGCCACGATGAGCCAACCAAACATTCCAACAGTACCATCTCCATGCCCTTTGACTTTCCTTGCAGCTGCAATAGCCACAGCCTTGTTCTTGAAGATTTGATAGAAGAAGTAGTAAATTCCCTGGCATCATTGAAAAATAAGCATTTAAACGACAGGCTAAATTCCCAAACGAAAAGCATATCATATTGCATACTCTTAACAAATGAATACTCATTTTGTCTCATATTATCTTCCCTTTAAGGTTATGCAGATGCCATAAGAAACCTCTTATGGTAGTCAATATGATTAAAACGAAATAGTAAATGGTTTTAAATTGTGGTTGCAGTTACGCTCAGAACCTCAATACGGTGGGAAAATGTGGGGAAATGAGACCCAATACAGTCAAATATGAAATTACTTAATAGGATATTTAAGTCTAAGGGCCTGTTTGGATTATCTTATTGGAGTTTATCTACTAACATAAGTTTGTGCACATTTGGGTAGTCTTAATCAAAACAGCTTATGATTAAAACTACTAACATAAGTTCTCTTGCATAGGCTACCCATAATATGTTCTCCAAAATAAGTTATCCAAAATAACTTAGAACATATATAAAAACAATTTAAACTATTTTATCTTTTGTAGTAAAAATAGCCTATGCAAGCTTATTTTGATATGCACTTGTGCTATAAGCTGTTTATCCAAACATGCCCCCAAATGTGAAACAAATCTCTCATCCCCTCCAAATTCCCCCATTTTGGAAGGGAATTAAAATTGGTTTACAAGAATTTTAACTCCCTCCCTTTCCCAATCTCTTCAACCAATTGAAATAAACAACTCAAACCTAAATTAACCCCTTCCCTTCATTGTTTTCCAACCAAACGCACCCTTAAGATATTATAAACAATAGTTGTGAAGAAAAAAAAAAACTAGCAATTTCAAACCTGAGAAGCAGCAGTTCCAAGAAGAGACGGTTTGAGGCCACTATAGAGTCCACCCCAACCTTCATTTCCAATAACCTAATTAACCATCATAATAACAATAAACACAATCAAAATAAAAAAATAAAAATAAAAAAATAAAAAAAATAAAATTAGCAAAATCAAATTTAACCTGAAAAATTTGAAGAAAAAATCCAGAAGAAGAAGGAGTGGCTATTCCACTGGAAGAAGATTGAGGAACCAAACTTTGCTTGTTCTTCTTGAGTAACGTTCTCTCAGTTTGCTGGCGTGTATTAACCTGAAAATTGCAATGAAATTGAGATTAATCAGTTAAAAAGCTTAAGAATAATCGAATTAGAAGGTAATTAAGTAAGGATTAAGGATGAGAAATTGTGGTCTACAGCTTGAAGTGGATAAGTGATGATTTGAGCAATGATTCCACCACCAGCACCAGCCAAACCATTTGCTATAGCGTTTGACTCTGACATGGTGAAGTGAAGTTGTGTTTTTGTTTATGGATTTTGTTATGTTTTGTTTCTCATGGTTTTGACAGATGAGTTGAGTTGAAGTGAAAGTGGATGATATTTGTGTTCTAACTGTAACTAACGTACCTTTTAAAGTGAAAGTGGAAGTAAGAGTCCACAAATTTCAGCCGACCGATTCAAATCGATCGATTCATTATAATTTTTATGCAAAACAGTTTGAATTGGATCGGGTGTCGGGTTGATTCAGTTGCTTAATTTGGATAGTATAAGATTGATTTGGTCGGGCTCGGATGATTATTTTAGATCCGTCGAAAACCGAACCCGACCGAACTCAACTAATATTTTTTTTTTTTATAATTATATATTGATTAAAATAGAGCTCAATAATGTTGTTATGAACTTATGATATTATCATTTGTATAATTTAATAATGATATTGTTTATTCACAAGAATACAAGAAAATGAAATACAAAATTTTGATTGTTATTTACTTTGTGGTTTAAAGTATTACAATGATCAAATTAATGTCAAATGATATTGAAAATATTATTACCTAATAATAATTTTTTTCAATAATAAAAATATAATGCTATTATAAAATTTTAATTATTTTTTAAAATTAAAATATGAATAATATTGAATTTCATAAGAAATAATTTTTATGGATTTAGTTTAATAAATATTAAACCGAATAATCCACTTGATTTATCCAATAAATCGATCTAGCCGAATTATCAAAAATCAAAATTTTATCAATCGAAATTAAACTTTTAAAATAAAATCACGATTTACGTCGAATTTAATATCAACTCAAACCGATTGATTATCAGTCCTAAGTGGGAGAAAGAGAGGGAATATGGATGTTTAATTTATGGGAGTGTAAGAAAGTAAGATTGCTTTGTTTTATAAGACTTGTTTAATTTAAGGGAAAAGGAGAAAGTGAAATTGACTAAGGGAGAGGGAGATAATCATTTTATAAATGGGGACTTCGTTTCTTATTATAAATTATTTTAATTTTCTTTTATAATAAATTATAAATTGTTTTACAATTTCATATTATATTATTTTTCTATTGTATACTTAATTATTTATTATTTTCTCTTTTTAATTTTTTAAGTTTATTTTTCTAAATAATTAATAAAAAAACAATTTTGTATAATTTTTTAATTTTTTTTCATACAATAATGATAACATTTTTAATACATATTAAAATGTCAATATAATATTAAAAAACAAAGTGTGTAAAATAGTAATACAAATATTAAATTTAAAGGTTCTCCGATGGTTGGAATGCATTTTGCTAAAATATATTGAGGAAGATCAGGTTGAAAGAGATGCAAGAAGAACTAGCTCTCAGACTTGAACATGTCGAACAAGATGTCATGACATCCTGGCATGACATCCTGACTTCAGAAGCTGATATGGCAAGGGAATCACGCGTTTTTATTTGCTACAAGAATCTCATGTTTCAGCTCATAATATTCTGAGAAATCAATTAGCTGATATTTTTACCAAAATTAATTCAATCAAGATATTTCCACACTTTCTATTATTGGAGACAATATAGGAAAGTTTGGATTAAAGACCTATTTTCTTGGAGATCAAGTAGCTGATTTTTGGCAGCCTCATTGCTGCGATTTGAAATCCAGTTCAGTCAAAGATATATCTATAAATAGAAGGGTTGTAACCTAGTTTTAGGTGGAACTGATATTATATGTTTTTAGGGTTTTAGGAATCCTTATTTTTCTGTAAGTTCCATATGCGTACATTCACAAACCTGTAGGTGTTGAATGTTGTGTGATCTCCGAAGCTTTTAAGCAAGGAGAACATTTCATCCTCGTAAGCTTTTAAGCATCAAGGAGTGGCTGTCTTGGTAGAGTGTCTTCCAGTTTTCTTTGTTCTTTTATTTTGTCACAGGGATTGTGATTGAGGGGATTTGAGGAGGGCCTCATACCTAGGTGAGTCTTAGGTAGAAGTTATTGGATGGGTAGTGATTAAGTGAGAAGGGTAAACTGGGACTATTTAACTTTGAATTGATACTATCGTATATTGATTTTATCCCTGGCTTGGGAGCCCCCAGAGTAGGAAGGATTGTTCCGAACTGGGTAAACATTGTTAGAACATGAAATGTTCTGATCATATTTTTCTAGTTTTGATGATAACATTAGAAATGAATTTTGTATAAGACAATGTGGTACTCTAATAAGTTACTTTTTCCATTTCAGGAAAAGTGTAAAAGAGTATGCATTATCCTATCTTTCAGAAGCTCTGACCCAGATGTTCTGGATGGCTACATCAGAATATGGTCCTGAAGACATTAGAACATGGTCTTAAGGTTATCAGATCATGACTATTAGAAGCAAGCTCTGAAGATCTGAAGGTATCACGCTTTAAGGAACTTCCATAGTCTGAAGCGCTGAAGTCCTAACTTGCACCAAACGCTGGAAACTCTGATGAACAAAGCAATTCACAAAGTATGATTCCATAACAGAAGCAAATGATGAAAAGCTAGAAAGGCTAGTCTGTGTGTCTGAAAAAAGGAACGTTAGAAGTATGTCTACAAAAGGCAGTCAGAAAGAGCAGTTGAAGCAAGGCTCGAGGTAGTTGTCAAAAGCATGTAACATTAAATACAGTCTGTACTGTACACGCAAAGCATTAAATGCAGAACTGTTCAACGGTCATATTCTCACGCATATAAAAGGAACATGCCAGCCAAAGAAAAAGGCCAGAGCTTACGTTACAAACAAGAACACACTCTGATTCTTTCTCACGCAAAAGCTCTTGAACAAAGCAAGCAATCTTCATCTTCAACCTCACATACTATTGTATACTTAGTGAGTTATAGAACTTAAGCTTAAGAGAAAAATCACTTGGTGATTACAGCTTTTTAGAAGCATCTTTAATCTCTTGTATTTGATTATATCTCTGTAAACCAAAATTCCTTGAGTGATCAAGTTGTGATCTGTAGACTCAAGAAGACTTAGAGGTTGATCTAAGTGGAGAACCATTGTAATCATTTTTTATTAGTGGATTAAATCCTCAGTGGAGGTAAATCACCTGTGAGGGTGGACTGGAGGTAGTTTGAGTTCAAACGAACCGGGATAAAAATAATTGTGTTCATTCTTTTTATTTGCCAAAAAGAAACAACCCTTATTCAATCCCCCCCTTTCTAAGTGTTTTTCACTCCTTCAAACATATCGTCGTGTTCTTTACTTTCTACATTATTATTATTACTGCTATCAAACTTGTTCATAACTGTTAGTGCTCAGATATTGTGTCGTGACATCTCATTCGACATCACATATCTAATACCATAATTTCAAAATTTAAAATGAAAAAGGCAAACAAAATTAGTGTCAATCATTTTAAATTAAAATTCTAAGCTCTAAATACTAACCATAAAAATCTATATATATATTTCAATGCTTCAAAATACTTCAAAATCAGATTTTTACTATCTAAACAACCTAAGTGACTAATAGTAACTTAACCCTATATCATTATCCTAATTTTTAACGACCCTAATATGAATTTCAATGCTACAATTTAAGTTTGTGAGAACTTACAATTTTTAAGCTTTGAATGTAGCCTTTGAGTCCTCTTTGAAGGATGTATAACAACTTTGTAGAGCAACTTCGTGTAATAGGAATCTCAAATGGGAAGATTTTTGAAAATTTCTAAGTTTTAGGGTAAATGATTTTGGGGGGAGGCTGTTTTGTTTAAACAGGAAAAACGCGCATTTTTTCGGAAATGCATTTCCGAAATGTTGTTTTCGGAAATGTATTTCCGCAATATTTCTTTTTACGTAAAAAAAAGTGATTTCAGAAATGCATCTCCGAAATCAGTCTTTTTTTCAACTACGGAAATGCATTTCCGAAGTAAAGGGACAATTACGGGTTTTCAGTGAGGGTGACCAAGAAGAGAGGGGGTCAATAAAGAAATTGCCAAGTTTAATTGATATGATTCCTTATATATATATATATATATATATATATATATATATATATATATATATATATATATATGATTAGTCAAATACCTGTGCGTTCGCACGAATAAATTTATTTGATACGATATAAAATTTATTAAGATACGTATCTAAATTTGAAATTAGTTATTATTTTAAAATAAACAATAATTATATAAATTCAATATGTATTAAAACACAAAAAAAATGGTCCCATTAGATGAACAAATTAAGATAATTATTGATTAAAATAAAATATGTATTGTGGTGACAGTGACTTGTGAAATAGAAAGTTTATTTGATACAATATAAAATGTATTTAAATACAAATATAATTTGAAATGAGTTACTTAATTGTAAAATGAAAAATAATTATATATATTTAATTGTATTTAATAATAAAAAAATATATATAAAAAAATGAATAGTAAGATGAAGAAAGAAGAAAAATGAAATTTTTTTATATTTTAAAATAAGAATTCTGTCTTTCAAATCAAGGCAATTAAAATAAGACATTGTGTTGATATGTTAAGAATTATATTTAAATACACATGCAAAATTTGAAATGATTTACTTATTTGTATAATAAAAAATAATTATATTTAAAAGCAAGTGTTTTTTTCTTTTAAATTAAGACAACGGTTGATTAAAATAAAATATACATTGAATTGAAGACCTCTGGGTGTTTGATTGTTTAAATTTTTGAATTTATATATTTGTAAGTTCATTTTACACGTTGTGGATGATCAGGTATTAAAAATTTGAGTCGATGTTTGTCTAGATTATAAAAGAGTTAATCGAGAAGGGTCCTTTCTTGTGTGAAACTTGTGAATTGTAATCTAGGAAGGTTATGGTGAACCTCTAGGAATCTGATTGTTTAAAAATTTGAATTTATATGTTTGTTAGTCTGTTTTAAACTATGGACGGTCCGATGTTGAAAATTTAAGTCGATGTTCAACCATGGTTGAAAAGAGTCGGCTGAAAAGGATCATTTCTAGTTTGACACTAGTGAAATATGATTTGGGAAGGTGATGGTGAACCTCGGAAGGTCGATTGTTGGCATTTTTGAATTTCTATGTTTGTTATGTTAGACGCTAGGCTACGATCTAGAGGGGGTGAATAGACCCCACTAAAAAATTTGTTTGTTTTTAAATTTGTTTTCAAAGATGCCTTGCGGAAGCGCTCCGAGATTGACTTGCGTCTATTCCGAACCGCTATTGGTAAAATCATATATGCAATTAAACCTTTAATAAATGTGAGAAATACTAAATATGAGAAGTAGCTTGAATCAATTGGCTTTTGAAATATAGTCGTTTGAACAATTAAACACTTAAGCACCTATTTCAAATGAAATATAATTGACAAAATTTGAGTCAGTGTTCGTCCAGAGTTGGAAAAAGTCAATTAAAAAGGACCATTTCTAATGTGACACTTGTGAATTGTGATATGGAAATATGGCGGACCTTCGGGATTTTGATTCTTGAAATTTTTGAATTTCTATGTTTGTTAGTCCGTTTTACAAGTTGTGAACTGTCTGATGTTAATAATTTGAGTCGGTGTTTGCTTAGGGTTGCAAAGAGTCATTTAGAAATGACTCTTTCTAGTGTGACACTTGTTAGTTGTGATTTGGGAAGATGATGTTGAATCCATGAGAGTCTGATTGTTTAAAATTTTTAAGTTCTTGTTATTCACATTAGTTGAGATTCAAAATCGTTGGTATAACTGTGTCTTGGCTACTATCAATTTCTTTTATGGCCGTCCATATTTATAGGGAGGGTAACCATTATGCAGATATTTTAGCTTCTTTAAGCTTGACTTCTAATATAACCCTCACTTAGATGTAATTAATGCTTACATAAGGAACCTTTGAGATTTGCTTAACTTTCAAATTTCCTAAGTTCTCTCAAACAAATAGTATCAAAAATTTTATGTTAATAAGTAAACTTGAATAAGTCAACCCAAATAAGCATTTAGTCTTGTTGATCTTTTAATTTGTTAGTCTATTTAAACATTAGTTAAATTTCTTATTTATAAATGCTCAAATAAAATAGGCTTTTATGTAGGCTCTTAGGCCAAACACGCCTTCAAAAAGGTCAAACTTAGGCCTAAAAATAAGCCTTTGATAGGCCACAGGCCAGACATAAACTTTGAAATTTTTGACATGCCAGACTCAGGCTTGGCAAAGCCTATCTCGACCCAGCCTATTCTCACCCCTATCTGAATTCTTCGATCACTATCCAAATTTAAATTACATGTATATTTTATTATTAGCATCAAATAGGTTTTAAATTATATAAATCAATTGTATCAATCTATTTTTTAATAAATAACTTGTCTCACTTCATTTATATTTTATGAGAAAATTATAAAAAAAAAAAAAATCTCTTTATTGCACAATATTTATCCCACATATGATAGCTTTAAAAATGATAAATGGATTTTTTTGTTTAATTATTTATATCAACTATTAATATATTTTCAATTTTATAAATATAAATTAGAATATACTATCATCTTAGAAGTGGTGCACTATGGGGGCATTTGTTTCATGGATTCTAGATTTATTTCTAGGAATGTTATTTAAAATTTTTACATTTCTATATTTGTTTCAAGTATTTATAAATTATGCCTTGGAACATTTTATTCCTGAGAGTTTTATTTGCACTTGATTTTTTTCTTTTTTATTTCCATGTAAAAGGGTGAGAATCTTATATTCCTATGGGAATAAGAGGTAA
The DNA here is from genome assembly GCF_029867415.1 of Vicia villosa. Lineage (NCBI taxonomy): Eukaryota > Viridiplantae > Streptophyta > Magnoliopsida > Fabales > Fabaceae > Vicia > Vicia villosa. The sequence continues at coordinate 415,205 of NW_026705551.1, read as the reverse complement.
CCTCCAATAACTTCTCACATTTATATATTTATTTCATTTATTTTTTATTTTAAAATGTTAAATAAAGATCACAACAAACACTTTAAATTAGTTAAAAGAAAGTTAATACCTCTATACATCAAGAGATCCTTAGTAGGAAGTCTATTAACAAAAAGTCTCCATCCAAAAGTTTTAATCTTGAAAGGCACTGACATTCTCCAAACAAGACCCAAAGCCACATCCCACCTATTAGGAGGACCAAAGGAAGACGCAAAAAAGCATATTGAACATAACACGAAGACACCAAAAAATCCTTCTCCGAGTCAAAGGACCAAGCCACTGAATCCTTTCCATCTAGCAAACCCCCAAAAGTCTCCAACCGAACCCACAAAGACAAAAAAAGAGGTAAGATATCTGACTCTTCCACTACGGCCGCAGGTATACCTTAGTCACCCTATTTCCAGACACCATCGCACCACCCTCCATTCCCGCCACCGGAACTGATCTCTTAAAAGAATACATCGAATATAAATCCGGATAAGTCTACTTCAAGATTAAATGCTCTAACCAATTAGCTTCCCAAAAAGGAGTGTTAAAACCATTACCTATTTTAAAACTACATTTAGAAGCAATAAGATCCATGGAAGAAAGTTTCTCAATCTTTATAATATCTCGCCACCAAGAAGAAGAAAGCTTGTTAGAATCTTCTCCACAAAAGACTAGAGTAGACTAGTCACCATAACGAGCCTTCAAAATATCATACCATAACGATTTATGACCTCGAAGAATTCTCCATCTCCACTTAGGAGGGCTAGATTAAACTCTGCAATATTTTTTATTTCCAAACCCCCCATTCAAATAAGTGTGTTGGTTTGATTCTCACATGTCCATATATATATATATATATATATATATATATATATATATGGACATGTGAGAATCAAACCAACACACTTATTTGAATGGGGATATATATATATATATATATATATATATATATATATATATATATATATATATATATATATATATATATATATGGACATGTGAGAATCAAACCAATATATCCCCATTCAAATAAGTGTGTTGGTTTGATTCTCACATGTCCATATATATATATATATATATATATATATATATATATATATATATATATATATATATATATATATATATATATATATATATATATATATATATATATATATATATATATATATATATATATATATATATATATATAATTTTAAGTTCTTTAAACAACTGAAAACGGTTACTAATTCTAGTCACATAAATCAGTCACTAAAGGTTAGCGACTAACACTTTTCCAATTAAAAATTGATAGTCACGTTATTGGTCGCTTAAAGTTATAATGATCGATTTTTTTTTTGAATTCTTCGATCTTTAATTTGGGCACTAAACACAAAGTTTTTAAAAATGAGTGTGGTGTCCCATCTCTTTCCTTTCCGTTTTTTTCTTTCACAAGTTTACTTTGTTTAAATTTTACCCCAACTCTAATATTAGACATAATTTCGTGATTCCTACCCCATATTATCACATTAAAATCACAAGTTTCATAAATTATTCAAATCAAGAGAAAAATGGAACTAGCAAAAAAAATTAAATGAGGTATGTGATAGAGAAATGTGGAAACTTCAGGGGGCAAAGAATTAAAGTTCCTACTTTGATGTAAAAAAACTATCAAGACCTAAATTAGAGCTATGATGTATTCCAAACATCAGAAATTTTCGAAGCTCTACCAAAGGAACTTGAGAAGAGAGATAATCTCATGGGTAAAGAGAATGAGTCGATGAAGGGACTTTCTGTGGATCTATGTGCTTGTAGGTATGACGTCACCATTAATCTATTATTATAGCCTTGTTAGTTCAGATGAAGATATCTTCTGGTATGATGATCAAGTGGTGGTGCTTGATGATGGAGATGGAATATGTTGAGATGATCAAGTTATTGTGATCAAGATATCCGAAGTTTTATTTTTGCTGTAATCAAATTTCTTTTTTTAGAGATCAAAGTCAATATGTAGGAGACAATACCTTGAGTTGCATTTCTGGTTATGTTTTCACTATGTTTGGCACAACAATTAGTTAGAAAGTAACACTTCAGAAGGTTGTTGCTTTATCAACCACTGAAGCGAAATATATTTCCCTCACTGAAACCGTGAAAGAAGCATTGTGGATTGAAGGTTTTGCTAAGGAATTGAAACTTCAAGGTCGGGGTATCACTGTTAAATGTGATTCAAAGTGCTATACCCCTGTCGAAGAAATCAGCATATCACGAACGAATCAAGCACATCAATGTGAGGTTGCATTTCATTAAAGGATTAATCGAGCGAGAAGAAGTCCAAGTGTTGAAGGATTCAACAGATCAGAATGATGCTGATATGATCACCAAGATATTTCTGAGTTGCAAGTTTTCCACTATATGCAGTTGATAAAGTTGCATGAAGAAAGCTAGTTTGTTCTTTGATGTTATAGAGTTTGTTCCAAGGTAGATATTTATGAGAATTGGGTCGAACTCTATTGGGTCGAAGAGTAGCTTCTGGTTCTATAGAATTTATGCATGCCATCGAAGTATGTTCAGTTGTTGGTGTTGAAGACCTACATATTATTGTCGAAGTGTGTTCTAGTATGTGGGTCTCAAAATTCTAGGGTTGTTAGTATTTCAAATTTGGCCTATTTGTTATGTAAAATTATTTAAGTTAGCTTGTACCCTAAGTTATCTTGTAATGGGTATTTCTGAAAAATCTCATTAGTTTAGTTTGTTAGGTTTATTATAAATAGCATCTAGTCTCTCATCATTGCATACTGCAAATCCTAATTTAGGGCGAGAGGATTATTTGTTATTCTTGTAACTTGTAACTTGTAATCTTGTTTAAAGAGGAAGGAAAGAATATCAGTTATAACCAATCCTTGTTGTTCTTCTTGTTTATCATTTTTCTACCCATGTGTGTTTCTTGATCACAAAGAAACAGTTTATTCTTTGTTCATCGAGACATCTCTCTCTCTCTCTCTCTCTCTCTCTCTCTCTCTCTCTCTCTCTCTCTCTCTCTCTCTCTCTCTCTCTCTCTCTCTCTCTCTCTCTCTCTCTCTCTCTCTCTCTCTCTCTCTCTCATTTTTTCCTAAGCGCTATAAAAATTAGTAGATTTTGTACTTATCTCGACTAGTTAATCCACTAAGGTCAAATATATTCTATTAGACTCGTTTCTTTCATTTTAATTTTTAAGCCATTTTTTCCCTCAGCCAATGATACCAAAATTGGGGGAATATGGTGTGTTCTTTTTATTTTTATTATTTAATTTAAATTACATTACTTTTTCCTTCGGTCATCTTTAACAATTGCAATGAAATCTCCTTCAGGGACACACTTCGAGTCCTAACATGAGCTGTTTTACTAGCTCAACCGAGGTAATAGATCATAAATAAAAATAATAAAAAGCGCTAAAATGCAATTTTTTGGTATTCAAAAGGGGTTTGATCAATACATTTCCCCCTAGTTGCCAACAAAATCAAAGTAATAGGTCATAAACAAAAATATAAGAAAGTTAAAAGGTGCTAAAATGTAGTTGTTGAGATTTGAAGACTTGTTTTCTAAATACATTTTCCCCTTGAATATTTCCCCCCTCAATTGTCAACTCAACCGATAATAGCTCATAAACAAAAATAGAAAATAAAATAAAAAGTTCTAAAATGCACTTGTCATATTTAAAGACATGTCCCCTGAATATTTTTTTGCTCTTAACTAAAAAAATATGTATTTAAAAACATGTGGCACCCCTATGATTTACACCTCAATTATTTATTGACTGAAATAAAATTTTTATCATAAAATATATTATTTTTAGCAGTGACTACTAAAAGACTACTAATTGCAGATTTGCCTTTATTTAAATAGTATCTTCTTTTTGTGGGAGTTTGGGTTCAAACCCAATTTTGGAATCGTGAAAATGAAATGTGTTTGACATAAGCACAATGCAAACTAGGGTAAATGCGTGTGTTCACGCATTTTTTTTAATAAACAGTGTGTTTCCCCTTGCTCATATAAAAAAAAAAGGTCATTTTTTCAGTCCTTTTATGAAGATGAAGGAAGAAACGGTAAATTCTAATTAGAGAAGCATAGATAGGCCAAGGGGAGAGATTAGGGTTAGAGGATAAGAGTTGGAAGACATTTAGAAATATTAAAGGGACTATGAAATACTTCTAAACAATTTGATTATGTATGATTCATATTTTGATTGTTGTATAGATGGTTAAATTATTAGGTAAAGAATAAAATATCTTCTTTGAAAATTAAAAGTTATATTTTCCTATAACTAATTTATAATTACTTCTAACATTTCTTGAAATAGTGAATGGAACAGTTTCTCTTCCATCCTAATAAATCAATTTGATCAAGTTAAGTTGAGTAAATAAATGATGTGTACTCACCACTTTATCTTTATTTAGATCGTGTGGATTTGCTAACATTTTAAAAAAATAGTTAAAATTTCAAATAAATTTTTATAATTTAATATGTATAATAATTATATTTTAAATACTATAAATTGTATGATTAATTTATGTTCAATGCTTCTGTTTTATTTAATTATTAATTTTTTGCTATAAAAATATAAAATATGATGATTTGAAAATGGATAAACACTTTAATTTTGATAAAAAAATTATGGTTTCTATGAGTTGAAGGGATAAGGACACTCGCCCATTGTGGGCAAGATAAAGGGTGTCCGTAGTACAGTTTGGATCGGTTTTAACATAAAAATTTATTTGATCTAAAAATTATTTTATTTACGATTCAGTTTGATTTTAATCGATTGATTAAATTAAAAATTATATTTTTTTAAGATTATAAAAATACTAATAAAATATATGTTTGATATAATATATAACATATTATATAATAAAAGTTAATAATACAAAGTGAAAATTATTTATTATAGTTGAAATGAAATAATATAAACAAATAAATTAAACTAAACTAAACTAATCAATTGTGTAAATATCATCTAATAATAAATAACCAAAACATATCATATTAATAAAAATTATATATATATATATATATATATATATATATATATATATATATATATATATATATATATATATATATATATATATATATATATATATATATATACATTCAATTCATATTAATTTAAATCGGTTTTGAAAAATCACTCTAATATTCAATCAGAATTAATCAATTTTTATGAAACGACATTCAAATACATTCAATAATATTTTATTTTTTACTGTTTTTTAATTTTTTTTTTGAAATTAATTTGCAACTAGGGGTGCTCAAAATCAAACCAACCCAATAGAAAACCGCAAACCAAACCAAACCAAACCGAAATCGCAAAAAATCGCATTTGGTTCGGATTAGTTTGGGTCATTTTTTAATAAAACCGCACGGTTTGGTTCGGTTTGCGGTTTGTATTTTGTAAACCGAACCAAACCGAATCAAACCGCATTATGTTACAACCTAAATTTTACTTAACTCACATCCAACCCAAAATTAAACCTATTATACATTAGCCTTATGAATACGAACAATTTTCTCATCCTTACACATATAATTTCAGTCCCGATCTTCTCAAATCTCTAATAACATTATTTCACCTTCTTTGCCACATACATTTTCCCTCTTCTTCTATAATCTTTACTCTCCTATATTCTTTCTTTTTGACCTTCTCATTTTTATGTAAATGTTCCGTATTTCAATTTCATTTTTATCGCACATCTTCTTCTCTAATCTCTCAACACTTTTTCTTTTTCTTTTTCACCTTCACTAATCTTTCGTCTCTTCTATTTTTTTGTTTCATTATAATAATTTTATATTGTTTTATGCTATTATTTTATGTTTAATATTCCACTTTTGTCTAATTTAATTTTTACATATTACATGGAAAATTGTTGTCAAAATATGACGAGTTTTGTTGTTATTTGTTAGTGTATGAATGTCTAAATATAAAATTATGTTGTCATTTATATGTGTATGTATGGCTCAATAAAATATTTGTAAAAAACCGAACCAACCGAACCGAACCAAACCGCATTAGTTTGGTTTGGTTTGGTTCGGATTTTTTTTAAAAGTCAACCGAACCAAACCAAACCGCACTATTTTTTCTCTTGCGGTTCGGATGATTTTTTTCGTCAAAACCGCCCAAACCGCACCGCGAGCACCCCTATTTGCAACATCCTAGGCAAGACAGGTTGTATATAATAACCGTCCCTGACATATTTTAAATTTTGATCTGACTTCTGCCCCATTTCCATCCTTAATAACAACCACTCAAAGAACAAAATTAAATATTTACTGTCATAATTAATGATGATATAATTACAGATGCTGCTTTGGTGGTACTAGACTACTAGAAATCGGTTTGGTGGTTCTAGTAAAATCGGTAGGAAAGCGTGCAGTTTTACAAACTGCCAAGCATTGAATTCAATAATTATGGTGTATATCTATAATGTCATTGAGATGGGTCCGTTCATAAATTAAAAGACATAATACCCACAGCCACATAGTTGGGTTGATTCATAAATCACAAAAATGGCAGGTAGAGAGTTGGGTCCATTGTGTCAAGTGTGAACCCACTGCTGTAAAAAACAAATGATAACTCAAACACCTTTGTTCCAAATTTACAATCTCTTAATTCTTAATATTCCCTTTTAATTTATGGGTATTTCTTGTGAAAATCAATGAAAACAATAATATAATCGTCTAATAAATTGTTAGTTGATTCAATGATGGTTGTCGCTAAAATTAGTAAGGAATATCAAAATTGTGACTAAATGACAACTCTTTTAAAAGAGCTGAAATAGAAAGGCAAAAGACAATAATTTATTCTTAAGTTATTTTATTTTCTTAAATCCTTTTACACGGAATTTAACATCACTTTATATAAAATAATACTCCCTCTGTTTTTTATTATAAGTCGTTTTGGAAAAAAATTTGTATTTAAATATAAGTCGCTTTATAATTCCAATGAATAATTAATACTACTTTTCCTATTATATCCTTAAATATTTATTATTCTCTCTCCTTTCAATTATATAAATTTATCTTTCATATGTCATTAATAAATGATAGTTTTGTAAAAACCTTCATAATTTTTTATTTTCATACAATAATTATTATTTTTCTTAAACTGTGTGAAAAGTCTAAAACAACTTATAATAAAAAACGGAGGGAGTATTATTAATCTAGTAAATATTAAGATCATTTTTTTTAAATGAGAACTTTCATTTGATAATTATTAAAAATATTATAATATAATAAAGTATTTGATACTAGATATATATTCGTTAGGGTTAAATACGTTTTTAGTCCCTATAAATATGCGACATTACATTTTTAGTCCCTATAAAAATTTTCTTCAAGGAATGGTCCTTATAAAATTATTATGCACCTAATTTCAGTTCCTACTGTCAAACCAATGTGTATTTTAGAATGATTATTTTGCATACATGTTCATAATGTTTTAAAAAGTTCTTGGAAAAAAAAGAAACTCAAAATTTAATTTCTAAGTCGTGATTTTCATTACTTTTATCATTATTTATTAAAATTTGAAAAATTTATATTTAAATTTTCTTGTTCTAAAAAATTCTTAAACATGATAAATAAATATTTTACAGTATTCTAAACATATATAAAAAAAATTATTCAAAAATTTAAAAATTAAAGGGTAATTAAACAGTTTTTAAAATTTTAGAAAATAGCAGGGACTGAAATTGCATGCATAAAAATTTTAGAAGGACCACTTATTGAAGGAAAATTTTATAAGGACTAAAAATGCAGGGTCGCATATTTATAGGGACTAAAAACGTATTTAACCCTGTTCGTGATATACAAAAAAAATACCTAAAATCTAATGCTTACACAATACACATTTATAGTGATTAAGTTGAAAAGTTAAATTTTATTTGAACTTTTTCTATTTTTGTTAATGATTGAGGGCTTAGGTGATATGTTTTCTTGGGTTGTGAAGTTGTACTTGTTCTCAGGGATTACGGTTTGGTTCATTTGATCTCGAGGTTTCTATTCTTTAGTAAGTGCACGATACCCTCGTTATATGTAAAGTGAATATGGATGACAAATAGGCATGTCTGTTTCGTTTAGGTCCGCACCACAAAAATCCGTGAAAAAATGGGACGGAGCGGGGCAGACATATTTGAGAGTGCGGGTCTAAAGCCTTATCCCGTCCCGCAAAAAGTGAGGACGGGGCGGGGAAAGCCCGCGAGCATTGGACGTTTTAGGCCTAAAAATAGTAAAATTGTATGAAAAAGTTCATGTCTGCAAAAGTCCGCAAAAAAAACGGGGCGGGGCGGACACATTAAAGAGAGCGGACCTAAAATCTTACCCCGCCCCAAAAAAAGTGCGGGCTAAATAAGATTTTCCTATGGGCCGAATCCGTTTTGCCACCCCTAAACATAGGTACGTTGGTATAGAGGGAGATTTATTTTGTTGAATTAGGTTTTTAATTCTATTTTAGTTTTATATCTCTCATTTGTTTTGACGACGACTAAGATTTAGAATAAAATTGTGAGGATTCATAAGAGATTCTTGTGGGGAGAGGTGAAAGGTGATTCTAAGATACCTTAGGTTTGTTGATTAGTTCTTAGTAAATTTAAGTGGTGATGTGGGTTGGGAGTTAGGAATATTCTCTTGGTAAATTTGGCTTTACTCGGTAAGTTATGTTGGATGCTTCCATCTCATACAAATGGGTTATTGAGAGATATTATTTATGATAGGTATGGGTCCCAAGTTGTTTCTTCTTTGATTAGAGTTAGATCTTTCAATTTTCCTTATACACTGTATTGGTGGAAATTGATCTCTCTTTTGAAATCTAAACAGGAGAGTCTACAAATTAGTTTGTTAAAGGCCTACAAAGAAAGATTCAGTCTGGCATTCTTACTTCCTTTTGAGATGATCTTGTGGTAAGTAATATTCTTCTTAAAGAATTTTGAGAGGCTTTATATTATTGATCCGTAATAGGGTGGACGACTCAGTGAGGTAGTCCTGATGACGCGTAGTTTGATTAGGTGGAGATTTCAATAGAGAATATGTCTTTTATTTCAGAGTTTAAGCTAATTTATTTATTGTTCCAGATCGTTTAAAAGGTTATTCTATTGCATAAGAGTGATTATTAGTGTTGGATTTAGCTTATAGCTCCCTTATTAAGGAAAAATTTGGCTCTTTGCTTCCTTTAAATAGGGTGGACTATGTTCTATTTTGTATTTAGAAAAGTTCGACTCCGTCTAAGGTGATAGTATTCTATTGGCCGCTCTTTCTTTACAAGTTCCCCTATATGGGTAATTTGGTTAGGCGCGAGATTCCTATGGATCTAGATGGTGCAAATTGTTGTTTTTGTGTGGAGTCATTTGTGAGGTAGTTTTGACTTTATGGTATAAGAATTTTAAATGGCTAAGTTGATTTTTTATAATCCGAAAAGATATTGTGTCTCATTTTGTGATTTTTATCACCTTATGTGTGTCTCCTAAGATTAGAGGTGGTTTGATAATGGTTTGGCATAAGTGGTATTCTCAATCATGTAATCTCCAAGAATTTGATTTTTTTCAGGTATATCGATCGATGCAAAGCACTTGGAAAATATAACCATTGTTTTGGCATAGAAATGGTACTTTAGGAAGTCCTTGAATATCTCTTGTCCTTTCTTCTATTGGTTGGAGAAACCTATCATATGCCTGAGTCAATAACGATTTCTAGTTGTATGACTTTATTTAAGTTGTAATTTATTAGCATCTTTCTATTTGGAGGATTATATTCCAAAGAGTTTTTGATATTTAATAATGGATTATAGTTGGTGTCTCTTTGCGGATATGGGTTAACCTTATCTTCTTTTTCTTATTTGTGGATCTTCTAGCTAGTTTCCGGAGAGGGTTTCTTTAGTTTACATTTTTTGAGGTTATTGAGTTGTTATGTAGTTTTTGTTGAGTTAAACATTTTAAGTGTCGTGTTTATATATATATATATATATATATATATATATATATATATATATATATATATATATATATATATATATATATATATATATATATATATATATATATAGGGAGCATATCAAGTGAGAGGATTTTTAAATGAGAGATGAGAAGAACAAATATCAACCATTGGATTCATCAAGAAAGAGAAATTAATGGCTACATTAATGTATTAACATTCTCTTTCTTGATGAATCCAATGATTGATATATATAAAAGAGAGGCGTAAAAATACCAAATACAAAATGAATGGTCACGAAAATTAAAGACACAAGATGTACCAAAATAAGTTGGAAGAAACAAAAACAACAATCACCACGAAGCACTAAAAAACCAAAACTCAAGCATCAATCAACAGCGGACTAATTCAACGCAAAGCTAGAGCTCTGCAGGACCAGCACGAACAGCACCAAAACTAATGAAACATAACAAGAACACGTTTAAGGGAGGTCAAAGACACTCATACCGCTATTGATTCAAGAATATAATAGGATTCTTAAGCCAAGTCTATAAAGTACATAGTTGGTCACAGACCTACCAGAATACCTTTTCCAAGACAAGAGGATGTTGATGTCTTTCACGTCTTTCACCGTCATCAAAAAGGCAGAGAACACTAAATTATTCTAAAAATTCCAAACCAACCAATTGACAACATGAAAGATTATCAGGAAACCGTTCAACTCTCATTCGTAATTGTTATAAAGAAACATATTATTTTAGTGTTATTATATAACTGATAACTAATGACTGTGGTATATATTTAAGACAGAATGTATAAGTTATTCAAAAAAATTATGTAAAAAATATTTATTTATATTAGTGATAAAAAGAAGTGTATTTAGTAATTTTGGTGAAGATCAAAAATTAAAATAGAGTTTTTTTACAAGAAAAACTTGAAAGTCGCTTATATGTTAAGGGGAAAAAAGACCTATTAACTTTAAATTTTAACAACAAAGTGAGAGAAAAAGAGAAGGTGTTTTTTTAGAAAACTTGTTTGTAATGAAATTAACACAAGAACTCCTTTTATATTAAAGATTTAAATTTTTTTGGACGCTTTGGAAAGATTCGATCTAGTCCATAATCGATTATGACTTAGACAATAAGAAATGTTTTGCTTGATCAGAAGCATAATCGACTACTAGATCTTCATAACAGATTACAAAGCAAATTTTCCTCATAATCAAATTAAAAATGTCCTAATAAGTTAAATAATGAATTTTCGCTTCATAATTGAATATGTTCAATTTAAAAATGTTTTGGCCAACTCTAAAGTGATTTTCAAAAAAGTTTGAAAAAGAGATGAAGATTTGAAATAATATTTTGTGCATGTGAGTGTGATTTTCAAAAAAGTTTGAAAAAGAGATGAAGATTTGAAATATATTTTGTGCATATGAGTATGATATTAATACTTGGATGATAACACACTTAATTTTACATAAAGATCCAATATAGATAAGAAGCATGAGCACATGATCAAATGTAAAGCTTTTAGCAAATAAGTTTGTATCTTGATGTTGTTCTTTTGAATTCGATTCTTTTAAGCCAATATTTATAAATCCCTCACATTTTAATTTTAGCAATTTTTCTTCTTCATTTGATGATCTTAATGATATTTTATTTTCACTACAAGAAAACAGCTTCCCTGCGAAGTATTTTTGTGACGTGATTATGACGTGGCAAAAAATTAACAGTTGCGACGTGATAATCATGTCACTACCTTTAAATAGTTTAAATAACGTAGAGTCTGCACGAATCAGATGTTGTTTTTTGAAAAAAATTGTTGCGACGTGGGAAGCACGTCACTACTATAAAATAAAAATAAAAAATAAAAAATGGTGTAACGTTCACAATGGGGAAGACTCAAAATTTGAAAACATTATTTCTGGTGTGGGAAACAGTGCCCACACAGATTGGTCGCATCCCATATTTCACACATGTGCCCTCATCGTGCCAACAGACTGAGGATGATCATGCGGTGTCAGATGTTGACGATCATAAGATGGGTGGGGACGATGATGAGTTGGATGAGAGCGATCTTCGAGGGGATGATGATCTGAGCCAGATTCATATCATTGAGGATAGATTTTGGATTTGGCCCGAAGGAAGCTCGTAAGTTTCTTATTTATAAATTTTTATTTAAGTATACATTTTCATTTTTCATAACTTTATAATTAATGCTAATTCAATTATTGTTGTCTAGTTTTGGGTCGAGTCAGACTGCAGCCAAAATTATAAGTTATATAAATCAACAGAATTATAAAAAAATTTCAAAGACATTTAAAGAAGTTAATGATAGAGATCATTGGTTTAGGAAATTTCAGGTATAATTAATTTATTTTTTAAGTTATTGTTATTTAAATGACTTTTCCATTATAATTATCTAACTATTTATTTTAATGTCACGCAACATTGAAAAAAAATATGTGTGGGATCCACTGAAAGAGAAGCAAATTAAAAAAATTATTAAGGCAAAACTGCAAGATGATTTTCTGACATGCTACGGCGTGCTAGAAAGCGTTGAGAACTTCATGGCATCCGTCCCAGTTGGATAGGCAAAGAAATCTTTGACGATCTTCTTAAATATTGGGAAATGGATGAATTTACTGCTAAATCTGAAAATGCAAAGAAGATGAGAGCATCTGAAAAAGGGGTTGCCTTAATACTGTTGGAAGCATACGTATTGCTGAGCATCTTCGACGCATGGTAATAATTATTACCACTTTTTAAAGTTATAATTTGATTTATAATATATATATATATATATATATATATATATATTATTAATTAAAGTTAATTTTATTATTTAGACTAAGCTTTTGAATACACCACCTATGATGTCCGAGCTGGTTATAAAGACCCGGACAAAGAAAATGAGAGATTTTGTTGACGATCGTACACAAAAAGCTAAGGTAAGTTATTTACTTTACGTTTGTTCATATTTTTTTAATTTATTGGCAACTTTGTGACGTGATTTTCACGTGGCAAGTGAGATGTTGTGGCGTAAAAATCACGTGACAACTGAGAAGTTGTGGCATGAAAATCACGTGATTATATTTCATGTATTATTTAATTTACTTTAAATTATATTTAACTTAATTTTTTTATTGTATGTGTAGGATGATTATCAGACATTGCTTGCACGATTTCTGACTTATAATCCTCAATATACTCCGAGACCGGGAGAGCCACTTCATCCATATGTGGATTTTTATATTTGGAGTCAAGTTATTGGCGGAAAAGGGCCTAACGGGTGTTTTTTTGGTGGTGGAAATTTGGCAGGCACCTTGAAAAGTGATGATGGAACTCGATCTATATCAAAGAGTTATGGTCTGGGAAGGAGGGTCACGTCAATTAAATTTGACACCGGAACAACGAGAAATAGTAAGACAATTGACGTTAAATGAGGTGAGACGCGAGGCGGTGCAACGTGAGGCGGCAGTGAAGGCCGAAATGGAGGCGACGTTGAAGGCTTAAATTATGGAGGCAATGCAGGGTGAGCATCATATGAAAATGGAGGTCATGACAAAGAGGCAATCTAATATGGAGGCGCAAATGTGGAAATTTATGCAATCGTTTGGTGGAAATTAAAATGTCGGCGGTCATGAACCAATGGATGAGGAGAACGAAAATGATGATGATACTAGCAACTTTCCCGATCTAGACTAATCGTTGATTTAATTTTAATTTTATTTTGCTTTTAATATTGAATTTGTGTAAGATATTAATTAATTTATAATTATATTATATTTAGTAATATTAAATTAATAATTTTAGTTTATTAATTTTATTATATTAAGTTTATTAATTTATATATTTTAGTATATTTAGTTTATTAATTTAATTTATTAATTTAATTTATTAATTAATATTTAGTTTCAGAAATTATTTATAAAAAAGAAGGAATTAGTGACATGATTTCCATGTCATTAATTAATGACATGTAAATCATGTCGCAACCTTCAATTAATTGTGCACGTTTCAACTCCAAAAAAAGTGACATGATTTTCGCGTCATAACTTTGTGACATGGACGTCGCAAAAAAAGCTTCTTTTCAGACCCACTGTCTGCTACGCCTGCTTTGACTGCAATGTTGGGGATTTCTGTGCAAAATTTTGTGACGTCATTTTTACGTCATTAATTAGTGACATGAAAATTACGTCACAACTTAGTTGCCACCCGCTCTCCTGCGACATAATTAGTTACGTCGCAAAAATCAATTTGTGACGTGATTTTGCTTGTTGTGACGTGATAATCATGTCGCAAATAGCTGTTTTTTTTGTAGTGTTTGTTTGTTTTTATCATTATCAAAACCTGTTAAAATTGTTATGCACATAAAATATTTAATCGACGCGTGATTGATTCAATATTACAAATTCAAATCTTCTTAAAATAACATTTATTTAGGACTAGATTTAGTAAAAATATTTGCAAGTTTATTAAATGAATCTACAAACTTAATCTTGCATTCCTCTAGACATGATTCTTTATAAAACTATGTCTAATCTCAATGAGTTTCATCCGAGAATGGAGTACTAGATTTTTAACGATATTTATATTGTTAGTGTTATCGATATTAATCGAAACAACTATGAAATTAATTCCACATTCACTTAATTATTGTTTATCCATATTACTTGCACACTGTCATACCCCAAAATTTGCCTTCCATATTCCATGTACAATGGTTCAAAGTTCAAGATTCAATCCCAAAGCTTTGCTCAAACAATCCCAAGATCCACAGTCAACTGATCCAATCCTAAAGGCCAACTACAATCAAAGCATGATTCAAACCTATGATCATTGGTCAACATCAAGTATATGAAGTATAACCATCATTTGATCAAATAATGATCATGATTCCATTAATAGAAACTCAGAGATGAACAAATACAAAAAGGTTCAAATTAGGGTTTCTTAGGAGAAAGTCAACCCAACTTTGACTGGGCATAACTTTCACATGGAACATCAAAAATTCCCCACTCAAAGCCTATTTTGAAGGAAATTGGATTCCCTACAACTTTGTCTCTCACAAGACAGGGCTAGAAATGATTCATTTGAGAGATACAATGCAAAAGATTACAGGTCATTTTCAAGCATCCTTCAAAAGCAGTTTTTTCCCAAAGAGGATATGATCAAGATAAAAGCCCCAAATGAAAAATATATTCCAAAGTGGCTTATAGAGGACCTCTTGAGGTTTCCAAAAAGTCTTAGAACTCCCTCATAGCTTAAAAATTGAGTGAGATATGCTTGATCAAAGTTGGGTGATTTTGAAGGACCAAATGTGAAAAAAGAAGGTTCAAAGTGAGAAATTTTGCAAATGGGCCTATGGTTTTATGATACAAACTTGATCCACAAGCTATCCAAACAACATGCCACGAATTTCACCTTTTATTTAATTTATATATAATTTTGTTTCATTTTTAAATGATTTAAAATAGTTTAATTAAAGAGAAAATCAAATTTTTTATTAAAGAGGTGCATATGGATTGATTTTAATCAGCATTTATGGCAAAATACAATGTAATTTCGTGCATATTGATTGGAGAAAAAAGCAACACAAAATAGGGCCAAAATAGAAGGTTTCTATTTGAAAATAAAATCAATTTTCACAAGAATGGCAAGAATGGATTTAAGGAGTTTTGGACCTTTCTTTTAGACCTAATTCATTATATAGGGAGCATATCAAGTGAGAGGATTTTTAAATGAGAGATGAGAAGAACAAATATCAACCATTGGATTCATCAAGAAAGAGAAATTAATGGCTACATTAATGTATTAACATTCTCTTTCTTGATGAATCCAATGATTGATATATATAAAAGAGAGGCGTAAAAATACCAAATACAAAATGAATGGTCACGAAAATTAAAGACACAAGATGTACCAAAATAAGTTGGAAGAAACAAAAACAACAATCACCACGAAGCACTAAAAAACCAAAACTCAAGCATCAATCAACAGCGGACTAATTCAACGCAAAGCTAGAGCTCTGCAGGACCAGCACGAACAGCACCAAAACTAATGAAACATAACAAGAACACGTTTAAGGGAGGTCAAAGACACTCATACCGCTATTGATTCAAGAATATAATAGGATTCTTAAGCCAAGTCTATAAAGTACATAGTTGGTCACAGACCTACCAGAATACCTTTTCCAAGACAAGAGGATGTTGATGTCTTTCACGTCTTTCACCGTCATCAAAAAGGCAGAGAACACTAAATTATTCTAAAAATTCCAAACCAACCAATTGACAACATGAAAGATTATCAGGAAACCGTTCAACTCTCATTCGTAATTGTTATAAAGAAACATATTATTTTAGTGTTATTATATAACTGATAACTAATGACTGTGGTATATATTTAAGACAGAATGTATAAGTTATTCAAAAAATTTATGTAAAAAATATTTATTTATATTAGTGATAAAAAGAAGTGTATTTAGTAATTTTGGTGAAGATCAAAAATTAAAATAGACTTTTTTTACAAGAAAAACTTGAAAGTCGCTTATATGTTAAGGGGAAAAAAGACCTATTAACTTTAAATTTTAACAACAAAGTGAGAGAAAAAGAGAAGGTGTTTTTTTAGAAAACTTGTTTGTATTGAAATTAACACAAGAACTCCTTTTATATTAAAGATTTAAAATTTTTTGGACGCTTTGGAAAGATTCGATCTAGTCCATAATCGATTATGACTTAGACAATAAGAAATGTTTTGCTTGATCAGAAGCATAATCGACTACTAGATCTTCATAACAGATTACAAAGCAAATTTTCCTCATAATCAAATTAAAAATGTCCTAATAAGTTAAATAATGAATTTTCGCTTCATAATTGAATATGTTCAATTTAAAAATGTTTTGGCCAACTCTAAAGTGATTTTCAAAAAAGTTTGAAAAAGAGATGAAGATTTGAAATAATATTTTGTGCATGTGAGTGTGATTTTCAAAAAAGTTTGAAAAAGAGATGAAGATTTGAAATATATTTTGTGCATATGAGTATGATATTAATACTTGGATGATAACACACTTAATTTTACATAAAGATCCAATATAGATAAGAAGCATGAGCACATGATCAAATGTAAAGCTTTTAGCAAATAAGTTTGTATCTTGATGTTGTTCTTTTGAATTCGATTCTTTTAAGCCAATATTTATAAATCCCTCACATTTTAATTTTAGCAATTTTTCTTCTTCATTTGATGATCTTAATGATATTTTATTTTCACTACAAGAAAACAGCTTCCCTGCGAAGTATTTTTGTGACGTGATTATGACGTGGCAAAAAATTAACAGTTGCGACGTGATAATCATGTCACTACCTTTAAATAGTTTAAATAACGTAGAGTCTGCATGAATCAGATGTTGCTTTTTGAAAAAAATTGTTGCGACGTGGGAAGCACGTCACTACTATAAAATAAAAATAAAAAATAAAAAATGGTGTAACGTTCACAATGGGGAAGACTCAAAATTTGAAAACATTATTTCTGGTGTGGGAAACAGTGCCCACACAGATTGGTCGCATCCCATATTTCACACATGTGCCCTCATCGTGCCAACAGACTGAGGATGATCATGCGGTGTCAGATGTTGACGATCATAAGATGGGTGGGGACGATGATGAGTTGGATGAGAGCGATCTTCGAGGGGATGATGATCTGAGCCAGATTCATATCATTGAGGATAGATTTTGGATTTGGCCCGAAGGAAGCTCGTAAGTTTCTTATTTATAAATTTTTATTTAAGTATACATTTTCATTTTTCATAACTTTATAATTAATGCTAATTCAATTATTGTTGTCTAGTTTTGGGTCGAGTCGGACTGCAGCCAAAATTATAAGTTATATAAATCAACAGAATTATAAAAAAATTTCAAAGACATTTAAAGAAGTTAATGATAGAGATCATTGGTTTAGGAAATTTCAGGTATAATTAATTTATTTTTTAAGTTATTGTTATTTAAATGACTTTTCCATTATAATTATCTAACTATTTATTTTAATGTCACGCAACATTGAAAAAAAATATGTGTGGGATCCACTGAAAGAGAAGCAAATTAAAAAAATTATTATGGCAAAACTGCAAGATGATTTTCTGACATGCTACGGCGTGCTAGAAAGCGTTGAGAACTTCATGGCATCCGTCCCAGTTGGATAGGCAAAGAAATCTTTGACGATCTTCTTAAATATTGGGAAATGGATGAATTTACTGCTAAATCTGAAAATGCAAAGAAGATG
Source organism: Vicia villosa (assembly GCF_029867415.1). Taxonomy (NCBI): domain Eukaryota; kingdom Viridiplantae; phylum Streptophyta; class Magnoliopsida; order Fabales; family Fabaceae; genus Vicia; species Vicia villosa. The sequence continues at coordinate 396,966 of NW_026705551.1, read as the reverse complement.
AGAGCATCTGAAAAAGGGGTTGCCTTAATACTGTTGGAAGCATACGTATTGCTGAGCATCTTCGACGCATGGTAATAATTATTACCACTTTTTAAAGTTATAATTTGATTTATAATATATATATATATATTATTAATTAAAGTTAATTTTATTATTTAGACTAAGCTTTTGAATACACCACCTATGAAGTCCGAGCTGGTTATAAAGACCCGGACAAAGAAAATGAGAGATTTTGTTGACGATCGTACACAAAAAGCTAAGGTAAGTTATTTACTTTACGTTTGTTCATATTTTTTTAATTTATTGGCAACTTTGTGACGTGATTTTCACGTGGCAAGTGAGATGTTGTGGCGTAAAAATCACGTGACAACTGAGAAGTTGTGGCATGAAAATCACGTGATTATATTTCATGTATTATTTAATTTACTTTAAATTATATTTAACTTAATTTTTTTATTGTATGTGTAGGATGATTATCAGACATTGCTTGCACGATTTCTGACTTATAATCCTCAATATACTCCGAGACCGGGAGAGCCACTTCATCCATATGTGGATTTTTATATTTGGAGTCAAGTTATTGGCGGAAAAGGGCCTAACGGGTGTTTTTTTGGTGGTGGAAATTTGGCAGGCACCTTGAAAAGTGATGATGGAACTCGATCTATATCAAAGAGTTATGGTCTGGGAAGGAGGGTCACGTCAATTAAATTTGACACCGGAACAACGAGAAATAGTAAGACAATTGACGTTAAATGAGGTGAGACGCGAGGCGGTGCAACGTGAGGCGGCAGTGAAGGCCGAAATGGAGGCGACGTTGAAGGCTTAAATTATGGAGGCAATGCAGGGTGAGCATCATCTGAAAATGGAGGTCATGACAAAGAGGCAATCTAATATGGAGGCGCAAATGTGGAAATTTATGCAATCGTTTGGTGGAAATTAAAATGTCGGCGGTCATGAACCAATGGATGAGGAGAACGAAAATGATGATGATACTAGCAACTTTCCCGATCTAGACTAATCGTTGATTTAATTTTAATTTTATTTTGCTTTTAATATTGAATTTGTGTAAGATATTAATTAATTTATAATTATATTATATTTAGTAATATTAAATTAATAATTTTAGTTTATTAATTTTATTATATTAAGTTTATTAATTTATATATTTTAGTATATTTAGTTTATTAATTTAATTTATTAATTTAATTTATTAATTAATATTTAGTTTCAGAAATTATTTATAAAAAAGAAGGAATTAGTGACATGATTTCCATGTCATTAATTAATGACATGTAAATCATGTCGCAACCTTCAATTAATTGTGCACGTTTCAACTCCAAAAAAAGTGACATGATTTTCGCGTCATAACTTTGTGACATGGACGTCGCAAAAAAAGCTTCTTTTCAGACCCACTGTCTGCTACGCCTGCTTTGACTGCAATGTTGGGGATTTCTGTGCAAAATTTTGTGACGTCATTTTTACGTCATTAATTAGTGACATGAAAATTACGTCACAACTTAGTTGCCACCCGCTCTCCTGCGACATAATTAGTTACGTCGCAAAAATCAATTTGTGACGTGATTTTGCTTGTTGTGACGTGATAATCATGTCGCAAATAGCTGTTTTTTTTGTAGTGTTTGTTTGTTTTTATCATTATCAAAACCTGTTAAAATTGTTATGCACATAAAATATTTAATCGACGCGTGATTGATTCAATATTACAAATTCAAATCTTCTTAAAATAACATTTATTTAGGACTAGATTTAGTAAAAATATTTGCAAGTTTATTAAATGAATCTACAAACTTAATCTTGCATTCCTCTAGACATGATTCTTTATAAAACTATGTCTAATCTCAATGAGTTTCATCCGAGAATGGAGTACTAGATTTTTAACGATATTTATATTGTTAGTGTTATCGATATTAATCGAAACAACTATGAAATTAATTCCACATTCACTTAATTATTGTTTATCCATATTACTTGCACACTGTCATACCCCAAAATTTGCCTTCCATATTCCATGTACAATGGTTCAAAGTTCAAGATTCAATCCCAAAGCTTTGCTCAAACAATCCCAAGATCCACAGTCAACTGATCCAATCCTAAAGGCCAACTACAATCAAAGCATGATTCAAACCTATGATCATTGGTCAACATCAAGTATATGAAGTATAACCATCATTTGATCAAATAATGATCATGATTCCATTAATAGAAACTCAGAGATGAACAAATACAAAAAGGTTCAAATTAGGGTTTCTTAGGAGAAAGTCAACCCAACTTTGACTGGGCATAACTTTCACATGGAACATCAAAAATTCCCCACTCAAAGCCTATTTTGAAGGAAATTGGATTCCCTACAACTTTGTCTCTCACAAGACAGGGCTAGAAATGATTCATTTGAGAGATACAATGCAAAAGATTACAGGTCATTTTCAAGCATCCTTCAAAAGCAGTTTTTTCCCAAAGAGGATATGATCAAGATAAAAGCCCCAAATGAAAAATATATTCCAAAGTGGCTTATAGAGGACCTCTTGAGGTTTCCAAAAAGTCTTAGAACTCCCTCATAGCTTAAAAATTGAGTGAGATATGCTTGATCAAAGTTGGGTGATTTTGAAGGACCAAATGTGAAAAAAGAAGGTTCAAAGTGAGAAATTTTGCAAATGGGCCTATGGTTTTATGATACAAACTTGATCCACAAGCTATCCAAACAACATGCCACGAATTTCACCTTTTATTTAATTTATATATAATTTTGTTTCATTTTTAAATGATTTAAAATAGTTTAATTAAAGAGAAAATCAAATTTTTTATTAAAGAGGTGCATATGGATTGATTTTAATCAGCATTTATGGCAAAATACAATGTAATTTCGTGCATATTGATTGGAGAAAAAAGCAACACAAAATAGGGCCAAAATAGAAGGTTTCTATTTGAAAATAAAATCAATTTTCACAAGAATGGCAAGAATGGATTTAAGGAGTTTTGGACCTTTCTTTTAGACCTAATTCATTCACTATAAGTAAAGGAGAGTGGGCACACGAATAGGGGTTGAAATCTATGTCCAGAGGCACCCTTGCAAGAACTCGAAAATACACAAAAAAAATCAAATTCGGTTTGCAGGAATTCAGAGGTTTTAACAAGATTCAAAGGTTGCAATAGCTTGCTCGTGGCATTCTCAAGGTGAGGGGATATTAGCATAGCATCAATACCCCCAGAACTTCCTCCAATTGGCCAAGGTATGTATTTTTAAAGATGAGATCGATTAGAAGAATTCATGCGCATCCATAGCAAATTGATTGTGTATTTTATTTGTTCTTGGTCTCCTTAATGTTTCTGAATAATTTTATTGTGTTTTGCATGCCTGAAATATGAATCACCATTGTTGTACGAATTAGGGTTCATGGTTTAGAATTGGGGCTTTTTAGTAGAAGTAAAATTAGAACAAATTGAGGGCGTGGTTAAATTCGTATGGCCCAGACGAAGGTAACAGGAGGGTCGCGAATCATTTTTGTGCAAGGGTGTTCTATTCGTTATTTTTCTGGCTTGTGTTTGCTACGAAAATTTTCTAGCAGAATCGTAGCTAATTGTGCAGGTTTTCGCAGGTGGATTGGGGACGATGATGCGTTGTCATCAAGTAATTCGTGAATTTGAATTGCGCGCGTTGTTTTCATGTGTGGTTACGTTCTTTTCATATTGTTATGGGTGCGTGTTACAAACAAATAAGTCAGTTAGTTGGAGTGGTTAGAGAGCGCGTATGGGAGTGGAGGGTCATAGGATCGAACCCTCCCTCCAACATTATTTTTTCTGAAAACATTGTTTCTTGATTCAGTGCATGCGCATTTAGTTAGCTTACCATGCACCCTCTCAATCTGAACCACAGGATCATTACCCACATAGATCTAACGCACCAGGACCTAATGCCTATACCTTGCACCCTCAAAGCTGCCACACTAAATCCTAATCCTAATAAGCTAAATAATTTTAATTATTTATTAGTTTAAATTAAAATACTTTTTAATATATTATTTATATACTAATAATTGTTTTTTTTTTAAAATATAAATTAGTATATAATATTTATATTAAAAATTTCAATTTGTTGTTCGTGCCGATTAAATCGATTAATCGCTATGGTCAACAATAATTTTAATTAAAATGCTATTTAATTAAAATGCAATTAAATCATATTCGGTTAAATGGTTGCAACTATTTTATTAGTTGTGATGATTAACCTTTCTTTTTCTAACTTTAATTCGCTATTCTTTTTAATCGAATCAATCGATTACGAGGGGTAACGATACAAACTAATTATTAAAAATTATAAAAAATATCCTAATTCGTTATCAGTAATAATCAAATCAATTGATTAAAATTGGTAACGATACAACTTCAAATTTGTTAACTATGGCGATTGAATCTATTGATCGTTGCGGTTAATAGTGCTAAATCAAATCAGGGTTGTACGCCCAAACCTCAAAACACTTTTCAAACCTTTCATAACCACAGATTTCAAACTACGGATTTTCATCCTTATTCAAAACTACGATAGGCCATTCAAAAAGCCTCTAAAACCATCTCAAATCAAATTTCAATTCTAAGGCGTACAATCCTGTCCCCGAACTACGTTGACTCTGATTCTCCCTAAGGAGATACGTAGGCACTTGGATAACCAAGGCGAGTCCCCTTCCCTAAAATCTCAAATCTTCCCCTATTCAATTCCTTAGCTATAAACCTTGTCATAAACCTTTATCTTTGAAATGTTAGCCTTTAGGAAAGGGTTGAGGGTGCCTAACACCTTCCCTCGACCTGAATATAGTATCTTACCCTGATCTCTATACTGCACAGATTTTCCTATTCGCCCTTCAGAATAGGTGGCGACTCTAAAAGCTTAAATTTTAGGCAGGTTGCTACACACACAACAACTACCCTTGCTTAATTCTAACTACAGGGTCGGCCCTGTGGGAGTGTAAGGAGCGCTACCGCATAGGGCCTCCAAATTTAAAGGACCTCAAATTTAATTGATGGGCTTAATATAAATATATAATAAACTAATATTTAAGGCTTGAGTGAAGTTTTAATCACTATTTCCGTATAGCCTAGCGGTTAAGTCGGTGTTTGAGAATGAGACCTTGCATGTTCGAAACCCAACTTATCATTTTGTATTTTTTCTATTTTTTAAGCTACCACCCGAAATCGTTTTGAAATTTATGATGGCTATAAAGTAAAATATGTTACAACTTAAACATCTTTAATATTTTATTTTAATTAAATTTCTTTAAATTTTATTTTAAATAATAACATTTTAACGAGCTATTGTAGTTAAATAATCAAAGATTTATTATATGATGAACTCATTTGTTATTATTTTTATAATTAAATGTTAATATTATTTTAGGGTATTGTTTTTCTTCATAATAATATTTTACAGCTTAATAATTTATTATTTAATTTTACTTAAAGTATTACTAAATATAATAAATTAATAATTAAGTTATTCAATTTAAATGATTTTTTAACATATTTTAGCTTAATTTGTTTACAAGTTTTTTCATTAATTAAGATTTTTAGTGTGAATTGACACGATAATAAATTTGATGTAGTAATTGTCTCCCTTTGAAAAATCAAATTATACTCTTATATTTTGTAATTTCACAATGTTAATTATTTATAAATTAAAATACTTTGTTATTAACTTTATCGAAATCATTCAAATAATTATTACCTTTTATTAAATAGTTTGAATTTTTTTATAAATGGAGGATTGTAGGAGTAGAAAAATGCGAAAAATTAAATTTTATATGAGTCAAATTTTAACCAAATATTTCTATATCATTTTCATATCTATATATTTAATTTTATTTAAATATAACTTTTATAATCTATTGTATTTTTATCTATTAAGGAGCCTAATGTTAAAATTAATCAGGACCTCTAAATTGTTTGGGTCGGCCCTGTCTAACTATACCAAGAAATAAAAGTTACAAAAAAGAAGTTACATGTTCCACTTGATCTTTTTAGATCCATTTTATATCCTGCAAATTTTGAATTAGAGAACACGACGAGAGTTCACTCCTTTTGAAATACCATAGATTTGTTTAGGTCGGGTCTGTCTTACTATACCAAGAAATAAAAGTTACAAAAGAAGTTGCATGTTCCACTGGATCTTTTTAGATCCATTTTATATCCTGTAAATTTTGAACTAGAGAAGACGACGAGAGTTCACTCCTTTTGAAATACCATAGACCCATATGTTGTGTACTAGTGAGATACCTTATATTGTGAGTAGGAGTGAAAATAGGCTGGGCCGAGTTAGGCTTTGCCAAGCCTAAGTCTGGCCTGTCAAAAAACCGAAGCCTAAGTCTGGTATGTAGCCTGTCGTAGGCTTATTTTTTAGGTCTGAGCCTGACCTTTTTGAAGGCTTGATTAGCCTGTTAGTCTACATAAAAGTTTATTTGTTTTTTTACCAAAGTAAACTTAACTTCTTTCATTAATTAAAATAGATTCAATACAACTAGCTATACAATTAACAAAACAACGTCGAGGCCAAGAATTGGCCGCCTTTGTTAAACAATGAGCAACCATATTCAATTGACGCTTAACAAACTCTATCTTTTGTTTTAGACATATGTAAATAAACAATAAAATAATGTTTAAATAGACTAACTTATTCTAACTTACATATTAGCATAAATTCTAGGAGGCTATTTGTTTAAGAGAACTTATGAAAACAATGTTCATCTGGTGTTTTCATCTTATTTTTACAAGTTCTTCAAGATAACCATGTTTTATTTATGTATTTTAATTCAAAATACAAAACATAACATAATGATCATAAAAAATTATTCATATTTATTTAAATAGGTCGGCCTGATAGGTTTAAAAAGCTTTTTTTAGGGCATGAGTCCTAGTTTTTTTTAACTAAATAGGCTTATTAAGAAGCCTAGGCCTTTTCTTTTTAAAAATAATGTGTGGGCTGGCCTGAGTCTATATAGGCTAACCTGTAGGCCCCTGTTATCGACCTGACCTATTTCCACCCCTAATTGTGAGCATTGTGAGATGTGATTCGTTATGATTTGCTTGAAAACTTGCACGTATAACATGATATCAAGATTACTAGTAGGAAGATAAAGAAGGGAGTCAACCATACATTTATATTTTCTTTCTTCTACTAATTTGCCTCCTTCATATTTATCTAAGAGCATCTCCAATGGTGCAACCCATTTTTGGGTTCTTTATGGGTCACACTAGCCACATCATCTTAAAATAATTTTTATAATTTTTATTTTAATTGTATAATTCTAAAAAGTTATTATTGGGCCCACAACTTTACCTCATAAACTAATTTGATTGGGTACCACAATTTTTTCATAGTTGCATTGCAATGCAATGGTACTATGATGTGACATGTCTAGGTGGAGAACTTATTAGAAGGAACTACCATTGGAGATGGTCTAAGTAACATAATATGCTCATTGGAGTTGATTTTTTAAAACATTTTATATCCCAAATCTTTTTCGCAATTTTTTATAATATTTTGTTTGATTTATGAAGATTTCCACTTTTATTTGATATGTTTTAAGTCCAAAAAAATATGAAAGCTCACTCATCATTAACATTTCAAATTTATTTTTTATAAATTTAAAAAAGTCCTTACACATAAATTTATTAGTAGCTTCAAATTCAAATAGAATATCATCAACAAAATTTTAAACAAGTGGAATGCCTTGTTTGAATTTTTTAATAAAAAGGGTTATATCTAAATCTACTATCTAGTCTAGCAAGCAATCAAAACAATAGTCCTGCACATTTACATTATTGCCCTTCCTTTTTAACTAATTTTCTACCTAAGGGTTAGTTTGGTCATTTCATAAACCAACTATTTTTCTACACTTCCCACATATCCTCACCTTTTCCTTTTCTTCTTTTCATTCAAATTTCAAATTTCCCCCCATATTTCTTTTTCTTACATTTCAACTTTCTTATTCATATTTATTTTCTTATTTTTCTTACACTACTCTTATTCTATCTCACTTCTCTCTCCACATTTATTTTTCATTTCATTTCTACTTACTTTTCTCTCTCTTTCTCTCTTGCATTTTTCTCTCCAATATTTTCACTTTTATTTTAATTTTTTCGCTCACAATTTTAATAAATTGAATTAACATAATTATTAAAAAAATTATTTTCAAATGTCAAAATGATTCATAATTATTAAAAAAATTATTTTTACATGTCAAAATTTCTACTTTTCTCACGGATCACTATGAACAAAATACATATTTTGTTTTAGTTGACATTATACTTATTTGAGACACACAATTCTTATTTTCAAATGTCAAAATTTTCTATTTTTCTCACGGGGCACTATCAATAAAATAATCATTTTATTTTAATTAATCATTATCTTTATTTGAGACACAAAATTTTTATTTTCAAATATTCAAATTAAATTTAAATTATTATTATTCATTTTATAATTAAATAACTCATTTCAAATTTAGATGTATATTTAAATAAAATCTATATCATATTAAATAAATTTGTAACAGGACACGATCAGTTAAATTTACGCAAAATTTTTTTTGATAAAAATTGCTTTCAATATGCATTTGAATACAAATTTACTATACAAAATTATTTTAACCTATACAAACTCATGAATATCATTAATTTTTTATACAAATTATTTTTTCGCTCACAATTTTAATAAATTGAATTAACATAATTATTAAAAAAATTATTTTCAAATGTCAAAATTATTCATAATTATTAAAAAAAATTATTTTCACATGTCAAAATTTCTACTTTTCTCACGGATCACTATGAACAAAATACATATTTTGTTTTAGTTGACATTATACTTATTTGAGACACAAAATTCTTATTTTCAAATGTCAAAATTTTCTATTTTTCTCACGGGGCACTATCAATTAAATAACCTATTTATTTTAATTAACAATTCTTATTTGTAACGGAACACGATTAGTTAAATTCACACAAATTTTTTTTTGATAAAAATTGCTTTCAATATGCATTTGAATACAAATTAACTATACAAAATTAATTTAACCTATACAAACTCATGAATATCTAATTTTTTATATAATTATACTTATCATTCAATATTCTAAATATCTAAACAAACTATATATATAATATCAAATAAATGTACCCGTGCGGCAGCACGGGTAGTTTACTAGTTTTCTCTTTCAAAATTGTTTTCAAATATAATATTTCTTAAAAGGTCAAACCGAATGAGATGAGCTTGTTTCAAATATTTGAAAGTTTTTGTCAAATATATAATATAATGGACTGAATTTTAATAATGAACAATTTTAACAATCGTTTTTTGGGACGAAATTTGAATATGAGTTATCCCCATTGATTAAACAATTCGTACATAGTAAATATAAAAGAAATAAACCCTAAACCCTAAAAGAAATAAATTTGAATCGTAATCTAAAAAAAAGGTTTGTCTTCTTCATATATATTTGAATATAAAATACCATCCATCCAGAAATCAAAAGCTTGTGGTCCATAGCCGAATGAATGTTGATGTTAATGCACGTCCATATTCTGTGAGAATATGCTCTGCTGCAGTCATCATAAATAGTAAATACGCAAGCTTGAACATACCAAATGTTGTCTAACTACAATATGGCCTTGTTTGAGTATATTTCATTATTTGTAGCATTTCTCTTCATCATATTATTCAATATATGGAGACGCACCAAAAATGTTCCTATACCAAATTGGCCAATCATTGGCATGCTACCATTAGTTTTACATAACCTATCCAATATTCATGATTTTATAACCTTAGGTTCCAAACAATATGGAAGCACTTTTCATTTTAAAGGACCTTGGTTCACAAACATGGCCAATATTATCATCACCACTGACCCTATGAATGTGCACCACATCACTAGCAAGAAATTCAGCAACTATGGAAAAGGTACTGATTTTCATGAGATTTTTGAAATTCTTGGTGATGGTATTTTCAATTTGGATTCCATTGAATGGAAGCAAGAGAGAGCAGTACTTCATTCATTACTCAAAAATAAAAGTTTTATGATATCCCTTCAACAAAACATTCAAAAGAAGTTAGATAACTGTCTAGTACCACTTCTTGATCAAGCATCTAATGGTGGTCAAATACTTGATTTACAAGATATTCTTGAGAGGTTCACGTTTGATATTACGTGCACTTCATCTTTTGGATTTGATCCTAATTGCCTTCCTTACAATTTCAATGAGTTATCAGAGATCGCTTATGTAAAAGCTATTTCTGTGCTTGAGGATACATTATTGTATAGGCACTGTATACCAAAATGTATTTGGAAGCTTCAAAGATGGCTACAAATTGGTCAAGAGAAGAAGAACAAGGTAGCTCAACAAAATCTTCATGAATTCCTGTCCAAATGTATAGCTATCTCCAAAGATATGGATGAAAGTCATTCATGCTTGCTAAAGGAACTAATAATGAAAGAAGGCTTGCAGAAGGATGAGATGGTTAAGAATGAGAAGTATATTAGAGACACTGCTGTCAATCTCTTGGGTGCAGGAAATGGAACAATCAGTGCTGGTTTGAGTTGGTTCTTTTGGCTTGTTTCAACTCATCCTAATGTGGAAGCTAAAATCATTCAAGAGATCAAAGATAATTGTGAAAACCAAGAGGAGGATTTCATCACTAACCTAAGTGTTGAAAAACTTGATAAGCTAGTGTACCTTCATGGAACTATATGTGAATCCTTGAGGCTCTATCCTGTTATACCATTTCAGCACAAATGTCCAATCAATTCTGATATACTACCTAGTGGAGACCATGTTAGTGCAAATACAAAGTTAATATATTCTTTGTATGCAATGGGAAGGAGGAAAGAAATATGGGGAGATGATTGCATGAAATTTAAGCCAGAGAGATGGATATCAGATAGAGGAGAGATTATACATGTACCATCTTACAAGTTCATAGCGTTCAATGCAGGTCCAAGAAGTTGTTTGGGAAAAGATATTAGCTTTGTTCAAATGAAAATGGTTGCTTCTGCTATGTTATGGAAGTTTCATATACATGTTGTGGAAGGTCATTCGGTTGCTCCAAGGGTTTCTATTGTTCTTCGCATGAAACATGGATTTAAGGTCAAGCTCACAAAAAGAATCATTTGATACATATTGAGTGTTTCTCTCCATCTATTTGCATGCTACTGTTCATTTTCTAGTTTCTGTTATTCAGTTTTGTGTTTGTTCTGTTGTTAATGTTTTTTTTTTTTTTTTGATTGGGTTCTGTTGTTAATGTTGAGTGTTACTTTTATTTAGAAAATCCTATGAATCACTCATCTTGTTCAATCGATATTTCATACGGATTTTCTGAATTTTTCACTTAACCTTTTGAAATTATGAATTTGTGATGTGATGTCTGTATTTGGTAATTAAATCTTTTCACATGTTAAGTATTTTCTATTTGTTACTTAGAAATTCATTTATCTCATATTACAAATCATTTCAATTTAAAATATTATTTAAAAATACAATTACTACTATAATTAAAGGTGGGTATGCGGGCTATTCCGCCCCATTTATCACGCTATGCATATATCCCATATCAAATGGTGTGGGTTGGTTCGTTTGCAATTATTAACCGATTCTGTTCTGAGTCTGATCCATGGTATTTCACGAGTAGTAAGTAGGTCTTAACAAAATAAATAAATAAACTATTTTTCTTAAAAATAAAATTGAAAAAAGTTAAAAGGTAGTGTACTGACGGTGTAAAATAATTTTACACTTTGCCATATCATTAAATTTTTTTTAAAATAAAAAAATAATTTAATTGGGCACATGGTGGTAATTGGTTGACAGTGTAAAAATATTTTACACTGTAAGTATATTACCCCTTTTCTCAATTGAAAATAGTAATACAAAATTTCCATTTAAAATATTTATCATTAATTATTTTAACTTAAAATATAGAGTAAAGACCTATTTTGATCCCTCACAAATATTACACAAACCAAATTTGTCCCTCACAAAAAAAAATAGATTCGGCTTAATCTCTTATAAAATTTAACAGAATCATATTAGTCGTTATGCTAATATTTTTCTCAAATAGGTTTTTTCCTACTTTTAAATTATTTTATTTCATATTTTTAAACCGTGACTGGACTGTCACGTTGAATTTTATTTTTTAAATACTAAATGATTTTTATTTTTAATTTCAATTTTAAACAATTATTAATTAATAATATCAAAAAATAAAATTGTTTTTTTATAAGAAATCGAACCCAAGGTCTTTAAAAGACATCCACGTGTCATTACCACTAAAGGCCAATGTACATTCATGACAAGTAATTTGCATGATTTCTAATAACAAATTAAGTACTTAAATTTTTATCTACGAGGTCTCAAACCCAAGTCCCTTAGTGTTAATAAAATGAATATAATTTACAACTAGAAAAATCAATTTCTATTGTTAGTAAGGTATTATTTACATAAAGACAAATCAATTTCTATATTGTTAATAAAGTGACTATCATCTACCATGACACAAATCAATTTCCACTGTTAGTAAATTGGCTATCATTTATAACTAGACAAATCAACTTCTATTGTTAATAAAGTGATTATCATTTACAACTGGACAAATCAATTTCTATTGTTAGTAAAGCGACTATCATTTACAATTAGACAACTCAATTTCTACTGTTAATACATTAATTATCATTTACTACTAGACAAATCAATTTTTAAGGTTAGTAAAGTGACTATCAATAACAACTAGACAAATCAATTTCTATTGTTAGTAAAGCGACTATAATTTACAAATAGACAAATTAATTCCTATTGTAGTAAATTGATTGTCATGTAATCTGAATGGACTTGGGTTCGAGACCATATTGGTAGAAATTATATATTTTTTTGTTTTATATTCAGAATTGTTTAAGATTACTAGAACTCATGGAAATTAATTATCATGAATGTACATTGGTGTAATGGTAAATAAAATCCAACGTGACAATCTAGTCACAGTTTAAAACTAAGAAAAAATTGGTTTAAAAAAATATTAACAAAAGGACTAATATGATCCGGTTAAATTTTGTAAGAGATTAAATCAAATCTATTTTATTGTGAAAGACTGATTTGGGTTGTCTAATTTCACTTCAAAATTTATAAGTTGAAAGTACCAACACAAAAATTCTAGAGGATAGTTAACAGTTATTTTAATATATACTTCAAATCAATCAATTATAGTATTTATGTACTCCATAGCTACCTTTTTTTTATGAATAAAATTATCATGGATAAAATTATAATGGATAAAAGTGTAGTCAATCTTGAAACTAATTTTTAGGAGGGTTACAAATGATACGAAGGAACCCGCGATTTTGCGAACAAATCCCGCATGATCCTTATCTAAACATTCAAACTCGCATGGGCTAAAATTAATGTCAGCTAACTTTTTTTGTACAAAACCCGTCGAGTTTTGGGTTAAATCAGCTTGTTCGTGGACTTCAAACCATATACCCAACTCTACATATAACGCGCTTTGAATCAAACCATGAATTGTAAGCCCAAAAGTGAATTATATCAATAGCAATATATGTTATTCACTACAAAAATAAGATATATGTTTCGGGCCACTTCTAGGCCTAATTTCAAATATGCTCAATTATATGTCCAAAGGCGTATCCATAAAAGGGTTAAGGATTAAGTGCACATACAATTATTGGACCCATACTTCATTCATTCCACATGCGCCTACGCACTGTTATTTATGATCTAACGGACTCAATGTTCCATGCTTGAAAACGTGAGGTGGTTCTAAATGCCTCCTATATATAATGTGTCTCACGAAATATTTGCAAGTATGCTTTTAATCTAAACTTGCTCCATAACTTAGATTTGTTGACTCACTTGGACGTTGGATTGCTAAACATGTAAGTCCATCTCTCTCTTATTCTCTCGTGTTAGAGACCATTATCTATCACACAAGTTGGTTTCCCAATCTCTTATACACCATTTGTGCTTCCTTAAACTGAATAGTGGCCCCGTAGTGGGAATTAAAATTGCAGTCACCATCAATATTGCTTTTAGTCTTGGTTGTTTTTCAATTTGTGTGTAAATATATTATTTGATTTATCTATTGTTTGTATCCTACTCATTATGCCAGCTTCACTACAAGAAAAAAAGTGTTTTGCGACACATAGGTTGCGACCGTTCCATAAGAACCGCCCTCTTTTGTAAGTTACGACAGTTTCCACGACGGTTTTGGACAACCGCCTTTGATTTTTTTAAAATAATCTTAAAATTTGCGACAGTTGTAGGCCCAACGGCCCTAAAGAGAAGTCTGCGACAGTTCTTGAACTGTCGCTCCCTAACTATATGCAATTAGCGCGCGCCTGGGTGAATTATAGGTCTACGAAGATTGTACAACAGTGGTCTCTCAAATATCCCTAAAACACGCATTGGAGAAAGAGGTATACAGTTAGGGCTGAATTTCTTCATGTTCTGCTTCCCTAATCTCTCTCTCTCAGCCGCGAATCAAGAAAACTGCCGAGCTCTCTCTGCTCGATACAAATCCACCGCGAATCTCTTTCTCAACCGTCGTCAAAGCAACCACGACCACCACAAATCTTAACAGGTTTGTGTTATCAAACCCTAAGATCCTTCTTAAACTTCAATAGTTTTTTTTATCTTCTTCAACTCCGATTCCTCATTCTGATGATAACTCATTGGATGTTCTTCTTGTTGATATAAAACATGGAAATAAGATTGTTGCTTTTTATCTTTAAGAACCCTTATGCACGATTAAATCTGCTTTACTCTCATGTCAATGGTGCTGATTTGGGTCAACTTTATGATCTCTTTGTTCAAGGTTAATGTTAGAGTTAATACCATGGGGTTAGTGTTTTTTATCTTCTGTTCTACAAATTAATCTATGACAAATTAATGTTTCTAAGGCTTTACATTAACATTGACAGACTTATGGATTACAAACCTTACAGATTTCTCCACATTTTTTTCTCATGTAGGGAGGTTATCCATGTGTCACAAGAAGAAGTGTTAGCGAGTATCAGTTTCTTATTCCTGCTGTTGATTTTCACTGGCAAGTGCTTATACGTCAAGTACCTGTATGCACGAGGTTTATTATTTTATGGAAGATAGCTTATAACTTAACCATTTCTTTTTTGTGTATAAAGGTAGCCAAAATTTGATTGTTTTTGTTTGTTTCAGATAGATAGTGATGAGGATAGTTGGTGGAAGAATGATGTGACAGAGACAAATGAGGACTTTGCAGCTAGGGGCTGAAGTTCATGAACTGGTATGTGTAAGTGTAATATCCCTTACAACAAGAAAACTCCTAGATTTATTTAATCTGCATTTGAGAAGCACTTATGTTGGATTTTAATATATGATCAAGTTAATGAAATGTATTATCATCTGGTTTGGTAGAAGATTTCAACCAACACAAATGACGTAAAATTAAGTAATTAACAGCCAAGGTTCCTTTACTTCCTTTCGTCAAGGTTCCCGCAATCTAAAACTATTAACCAATATACAATAGAACTCTTTCTAAGTAGGAAGAAAAGATCAACTTATCTTTACTGAAATTTATTTCAAATTTTACATTACACCAAGTTTACTAGATATAGTAGAATGTGTGTTAACGTAAAAGAGACGCTCTTGTTGTTGTCAGTGAGTTCTGTTGTGACTGTTAATGTTTGAAGATGATATTATTTGTTTAGTTTCTTCATCTAATTTATCAGCAAGCTATCATTTATTCATTCTGAATACTACTTAAATGTATCATACTATGATAAAATCTAGATATTTAGTTTTTGTATTGATTCAGACATTCAGTTCCTATCATTTGTAAATGATTTTGTATATGTTTAAAAAATATATTTTATATCTTTTTTGACTTCTCATTACTTTGGTTTTAACTTTATCTCATGTTGTGGTTTGTAATTTTTTTACTTCTACCTCCAACCTAGCAATTTGTGATTTGTTTCTCGTTATGTGAAGCATAAATTATTGTTTCTAATGTAGTAACGCTCAGTTTTATTCGATGCTTTAGATTCTTTAAATTTGGATCAAGTTCCTGCAACTGTTAGTATAAAACATAATGACTAATCTCACTTAGTGCCTTAGTATAAGCCATTCGTAGTGGTAGCTATTTGTCAGTTTATAGATTGAAGCAAATGATTGATTGATTTAACATACCTTTGCAGCTTTGCCAACTGTGAGCTTTTCTCCATGGCCATTATGGATACAAGGTGAGTTTGTAAAATGGATTTTGAGGATGATGACGCCAAAGCAGTAATTACAATTTCTGTCTCTGAAAATACTCTAGTGATTCTTGAGTATATATTGAGTTGTTGTAGGAGTTGGTGGTTTCTTGCAAGTTGTGATAATAATTGTTATGTCTGATCTATAGACACCGGAAGTGCATGAGTTGGCCAAAGAAATCAAAAAAAAGTTGGAAGAATTCGATGAATATTATACTGTTGTTACTATAATTAATTTCAGTTAAATGTAAGGTTTAGTTTAGCTTTTGGAACTTAAGAAGGCCATTCATTTGTTTTATATTATTATTATGAACTTTCTTATAAAGGTCAATGTAATGTGCCAGGTTTCTTAAGTTTGAAGATGTTTTTTCCATCACAACTTCCATCCAAGCAGGAGCCGACACTGGATCCATCAAAGTATACCTCTGCGGATGTGCGAACTGTGAGTAGACTTTACATAATTCACAACTATTTTCAATTGATAAAAAGCACTTTATTTAATAAGATAGGCCATGTCATGGTATACCGCTCGTGTTAACAAGTCAGTATACTTATTTGTGGCCTTTTGATAAAGGCAGACTGGTATTGAAAAACAAATTGTATAGAACCAATCGGATTTTTTTCCTATAGTTTCAGTCATATATATTTCACACATACTCCTTTCCATATTTACGATATGCAGTCAAAGCATTTCTTAGTGACTTTGACACAATAACAATTAAGATATATTTTATGTGTTTTTATTCTTAATGTTATATATCCTATATGATTGGATTTGAATGTCTATGGTTGAAAATAATTGAACACGTCTTTTACAACAATAGAGCATCTATGAATCCAAGTCAAACTTACAAATCAAAGTCGGTTTCCAGCCTTGATTTTCATTATAGCGGAGACATGACAACATTGGTTTTTATACTTGTATATGATATTATGGGACCAAATTCTAATCTCACTATTACATGGATTCTTTTTGCAGATGGGGAGGTCTGCCGGTTTCAGCACGGGAGGATCTTATAAATCACATCGCACTCAACAGCACAACAACAACAACAAAATACTCCTTCTGTTAGTAACAGTGGTGTCTCTTTTAACAACATAATCATAAACAATCGGAATCATGCTCAATCTAGTCGACATTCACTGTATAGCTCTTTTTATATTGACTTTAGTTAGACTATGCTTTTATTGATATCAGTTTTAGTTAGAATTACTAAGTTATGTGAATCTGTACTATTGAAGGTTACACTTATTAGAATTATGTTTGAAAGAGTAATTTATTCTTTATCATATTAGTGAATATGTTTAGTTATGCTTGGTGAGCTTATACTTGTACTGAATATATTCACACAACATTTTCAGGTTTCAAATACCATGATTTAAGCTACCTACTCATGTTTATGGTGTATTGGTTTTGGTTGTAGCAATAAAGAGTTTTTTTATAACATTAATAGAGTTGAAAGATGGTTAGAATTTAGTTTTTTTAATTTTTATTTTGTTTATTTTATAATATGCTAAAAACTGGGGGTGGAATTTTTTTTATTTAAAATTTACAATTTTGCGGAGGTTTAAAACCGCCGCGGTTTTTATTGAAAACAAAAAATAGTTGATAGGTTTAGACCTGTCGCAAATATAGTTTGGGGGCGGTTTAAAACCGCCGCAAATATGTACGACAGTTAGCACGACAGTTTTCTGAACTGTCGTAAAACAGCCCCGCGACGCACGCTTTTACGACAGTTGAGAAACTGTCGCGAAACAGATTTTGCAACAGTTTGAACTGTCGCAACCATAAAAAAAAACTGTCGCAAATCACTTTTTTTCTTGTAGTGCTTATCTGTAATGTTATTATAGCATTATCATTTTAGTTCACTTGGAATAATATGTCGTATTCACTTTGATTTGCATAAGCTATTTTAGTTATTGTACCTTTAAGAGACCTTTCAATTCATTTATTCAATGTTGCTATCCATGTTTGTGTCGTCCTTAAAGCATAGAAATTGGTCATATGTCAACATATGAAGTGTTTCTTGAATCAAAAGTTATAACGCTTGAATCAAAGTTATTACTTGCATTGAGAGTCGAACCCATGTCCAATGCAGTTTTTTATCCATGATAAAATATAATTTATTTTTAATTAGAAAAATAGACCCCACTATTATTACCAAGGGGAAATGTAATTTATTTTTTGAAATTTCCAACAGCGGGAAAATGTAATTTGTTTTTTGAAATTCCCAACAGCGGGGAAATATAATTTGTTTTTATTTTATAAATAAAAAAAGATGCCAAATTTTAAAGGTTTCACTACAGTTTTTTTAAGACCGTAGTGAAAACTCTACCATAGAATGTATTACTTGTTGTAGTGTCAAATAAGTTGATATGAGATATTGAGCTTATTTGTTGTTATCAAGTACGCTCAAGTATTAAAGAATATAATCCTGGACTATACAAGTGGGACACATTCTATATCTTGTGTTCGATATAAATATAAAGGTTACTACTATATATATAATACATCTTATGAGAAAACTTTCACTACAGCCAACCAAAAATTGATGTTTAAAATCTATTCCCTCGGTAGATACATACAACCAAGGGGAAAACTAACTAAGGAGCACACTTCAAAATCTACCATGTGCAATTTTCTGTTTTTATTTCTTTTATAGTGGCATTATTCTTTTTATTTAAATATTAAATCATCTATTATTTCGGTTTGAATTCTAATCGAGGGTAAATATTATTCAGTTTTATGTATAAAAGCATTTGTTCGATAGGTTTTTCCATAATCTAAATCATTAATTGGCCCTCCAAACTCGTAAACAACATTTTCTAATATGGATATAAAGAGAGAAAAATATTTTAGATTTTTGAATCGGTTAGGAAATATTTCAAGGTTGTATGTGTGTTTTGTTGTTGTTGTTACAATCATTCATTAAAAAAAATTAATTTTACCAAACTTCCAAACTTTAGCATAATATATATTTACTCTTTGCTATCCATTTTACATAATGGTGTGCAATCCATATGTATTAGCACCATTACTAACATTGATATATTCACCAAATATCCTTTTGCAATCTATTTTTATAGTTGGAAATTATTTCTCAATGTTGTCATCCAAAGCAATAATTAAATGATTTAATTTCTTTTTTGACTGACAATTGTGAAAAATATTCCTAATCATACTGAGAAGATATTGCAATAAAAAAATATTGGCAGAAAAATATGTAAGTGATATATCGCTTATAGTTTATCATCTTCTTTTTGGGTCTACAGAAATAATTTATTCCATTGAATGAGATAAAACCGACAAGAAAAGTCATTGTTTATTTCATTTGTTATTTAAATTATCACTCCAGTTATTTAAATATATGAAAAGAGATCAAATTATACCTGAAGAGTTACACCACAAGTTACACTCGCTCATAACTTCATTTCGAATAAATATTTTTTAAAATCAATAGTTGCATTGAAACATACTATCATATAGATTATACATATATAATTTGAGATTAATCTATAATAATTTACTACATCAAGATATATAAAGATTAGCTTTAAAATAAACTTTCATATAACGTTAATTTTGATGTAATTCAATGACACACTAAATCACAATATATTAACAAAGTTTTTCCAAGACAACGTGCTACTCTTGAAAAAGACAAGATCATCACTATTTTTCATAATGAGAGAATAAATATATTGAACTTTAGCGTTTGATCACTTGGGTCTATATAATAGATATGACCCTCTCTTGATATATACCTCAATTCATAACATTTTATTTATTTTTTCTTTCATTAAGCAAACTGTTGTACATATTTTCAAAGGTCAACATATAGTGTATTCCTTGTGCGCTAATTCCTTGACTTACACAGGACTATAATGGACTTAAAAATTTACGAAATTTATTATGCTAACTGTTCAAAAATCAAAAGCTTGTCGGTCATGGCCGAATGCGTGGTTGATGTTAACACACGTTTTCTGTTTAGTGAGAATATGTTCTACTACACTCTTCATAAATAGTAAGCAAATACATACAATTTGAAACACAACCTTGAATATACCAAATTTAGTAGCCATTACAATGACCTTGTTTGAGTACATTTCATTATTTGTAGCTGTTGGTTTTATTATAGCAAGAGAGATTGAGAAAATGGGAATTTACTGTGAATTTTATTCATAATAGCCAGAACACTTATAGTGTTTACAAAAACACTAACCACCACCACATTAGAAACGTGGAATAACTAGACTTGCTCCTAAAATACTCTTCTTGCTCTATATCATACCAAGTGGATACCTCTAACTTTAAGCAATTAAATAAAAGTAAATAATAAACTAATAATTAATAATAATAATAATAATAATTACTAATTAATTTTTTCCACAAATTTTTCCCACTTACAAAAACCACCTTTAAATCCACTACTTCATTAACTTCTTCCATCATCCATAAACTACCTTTAATTCCACTAATTCATTAACTTCTTCTATCATTCATTGTTCATAAATTTTACAAATCATTTCATATTCTATTAATTCTTCTATATCCATTTCTTTTAGCCAAATGTTTACTCTTTGAATGTATCTAACTTGACTTTCCGGTTATGATATTAATTCTTCTTCTTTTTTCAATGCTTAATGTTATTGTTGTTTTCTTCTATGGTGGCTAGCTATATATTAACTTTCTTTGATGTTGTTTTAAATGTTAATTTGAATTTGGATTGAAGGTTTTGTGATTAAGAGGAGAATCAACATATTAAGGATGAAGGATTTGCAAATGAAATTAAGGTATTTTTTATTATTGAATTATTTTATTTTACGATTTATTACATTATTTATAACTATTTAATCCTTAAAAAATTATAATAAATAATAACAATTAAAATTAAATAAATATAAATATTTAATTGAGGTTCTATTTCTAATAAGTTGATTTTTTACGCATAACATGTCAAATTGAGGTAAAACGAGGCAATAACAAAATTTGAAAGAAAACACAATCTTCTTCAAATTTGAGAATCATTTTGCTTTTCTGGCTCCGATTAAAGAGAAAAAACAATAGTGGTCAACTATAAAAAAAAAAATTAACATTTAACTCTACTAATTTTTTTTATAGTTTTGTTCATTTCTTCTTTCTGTTATGATATATTATCTCTTTTTTTCTTTATTTTTATTTACTCTTAAGTTATTTATATGTTGAATGTTGAAGAAATAATTTTTACTATTTGTTATTATTTATATGTTGAATGGTGAAGAAATTGCTTCCTCATGTGTAGCAATAGAAATAAGAATTTACATAACGAAGAAGAGATTTCTTTGTAGGTTTTATTATCTCAATTTTTGTCTTCTATTTAATATTTATTTGTAATTAAATCATTTATTATTGGTTTATAATAAATCATCTATTATATTAGAATGTTATCATGCAATCTATAATAATAGAGAAAAAATTCCAATGCCTCAATTAATATAGCAAATAATTAATAATAACATATTGAAAATTATTGTTAATTGAACAGATTTATATTGAAAATATAGAAAAGAAAATCATACACTATTATTTAAGTAGTATGATTTGTAGTTAAATCTCACTATCTCTTATTCTTCTTCTTCTTCTTCTTCCTTCTTCCTCTTTTTCTTTGTGTCTTACATTCTTCTTCGTAATGGTTACCGTAGACGGTGTTTTGTTGTGATTTAGATTTTTTTTTTTGTGTTTTAATTAAAGTTTTATATTCTTTCCATTGGTATATTTAATTTTAAGTTGAGAGTTAGAGTTTGTTATTAATTTTCATAGTTATAAATGTTTACATGAATCGTGCCGAGGATGATGCAACGTTTTCTCGCGACGGTGTGACTATCTAAAGGGGTATCTATATCAGAATTGTATGAATCTGAACACGAGTAAAATGTATTTATTTATGATACAAATATTTATTTATACAATTAAAATAATATTTTTAAATATTATGTTGTTATTTAATATTTACATGCGGAAAAATATATGGTTGATCCAAATATTTGTATATATGGAAAAACTATATTTATGCTCCAAATGTATTTAGTTTTTTAAGACATATTTATATTATTGTTTATATACTTAAAACAATCTACGAGTTCAAATATGGAAAAAGTGTGTTTTTTTTTTTTAATTATTAATGTTACTAATATTTTTAATTTAAGATACAATTTTTTTTAAAATTAATATACGTGAAAATACAAAAATGTGTATTAGTTATCACTAATTTTAATTTATACATTCAAAACATTATTATCAAGTTTTTTATCCGACCCTAGCATCTAGGGATGACAATTTGACTCATCCCAAATGAGCACCCGCAAAAATTACCATTAACGAGTAGAGTAAAAACCCGTAAAATGGGCACGGGTAATTACCCACTAAAATAAACGAGTATGGGTGCGGGCACGGATACCTTAGGTCTCACCCCGCCTCATACCCGCATAATATATATTTATATATTTATTATTATATATACATATATGCTTATCAATTTTGTTAAATACACCACTATTAGATATATACGCATTTTAATATAAACGTTTGTTAATTTCTTAACTCAACAATAACATCTTTAATTTTTTTATGAATGTTGTTAAAAAAAACTTAAAATCACACGATAAATTATAATCGATCATGAGTTTTTAATAGAAATGCGAGTAATGGGTATGGGTACTTAGGTACTCATATATAGGACATGGGAACAAGCTCAAATGTTGGTGCCCACGCGGATATGTGCTCGAGTGCGGGGATTTTTCAAACTGCATGTATGGGGACGGGTACTATAGTACCTTATTCATACCCTACCAATTGTTATCCCTACTAGCACCTATCATTTGTTATGTCATTATCTTTCTTTTTGTTAAATAAAATATTTAAATCTTTTCAATGTATTTAATACAACCAGATATAAATCACAATTTATATTATTAATAAATCAAATATAACATTAGACGACTACTACTACCTATCAGCAACATAAATGTGTTTTTTTTATTATTTATATTGTTAATAAATACAAAGTTTTTTCACTGATTCATAATAATTAATAATAACAGGAACATTAACATACTGAACAATATTTTCGTAAATAACGCAAAACAAAAATTATGTTTATATCAAAAAAATAAATTATTCATTTAAAAATTTTATATATACAAAAAATATAGGCACCAATTTATTATTTTTTAAAAATAAAATAAAATTTGTTTGGTTAAATTAATTTGACTTTCTTTTATTACATTTTGAAAATAAATATGCGTACCGTATCAGTACCCGTGCGAACGCACGGGTATCCCGCTAGTCTATCATATAAGAAAAGTTGATGTTGATTAAAACCCATAATTACCCTTATTAGTCCATAACAATGTCGCGTGACTAGGTTAACAGTTAAGCATTCTATTTTAGTGTAAAAAAAAATCCAAAATTAATTGTTTCTAAAATCCTTCAACGCCGTATTTGTGTAACGACAGTTTTTCTTTCACCTTCAACAACTGGCTCTCACTCATCACCCACGATCAAACAAATCTATCCATGTCTTATATCCCAACTCCTTTTGTTCTTTCATTTCACAACCTCCTATGCCTAAACATTATAAAGAACAATCAATTACTCACCATAAATACATTTTCTTCTCTTTTTCTTTGGAGCTCTCTTGCAGCAACTTCATATTTTTTATGCTATGGCCATATTCCACATTCAAAAACGGTTTTCAAATCCGTTACTCTTTCATCTTCATCGACCTCAATCCTCAAACTTCATGGGGTTTCTGATTTCTCCCTCTCCTTTTTCCTTCCCCTCTTATTCTTCTTCCTGCTCCCTCTTCTTCTTCCTTCTCCCTCTTCTTCTTCATTGTTCTTATTGAGTATCAGACAGACACGATGGTGCATTACGGATGGATACTTCAAAGCATATGTTTTTTTAATTTTGTTTATGTTAATTTTAATAACATTTGATCGTACCTGATCAGAAGAATCGTCGTAGGCTGCTCGGACTGGATCTTCTAGGAAGGAGGAGGGGGGGTGTACCTGCAAGGTACTCCAATGCCAAAGTAAGTTGACGAGCAAAGGAGCGCAAGTACTTAGCTAAGAGTGAGTAAGAATTGAATACCTGACCCTCTAGTCAAAGAGGGTATATATAGCCCCCAGCGCTGGGCCATGATCTCGCTATTGGGTTGGATTCCCAAGCCCAACTAGGAGACTGCCAGGTTTCCTGAGCGGAAATATCGGAGGTGCGTGTACGCCCTCTGTCCTGGTTAACCGCTCCGAAGTCCAAGGGAAGACGCGGTCTCTTAGGGGCCACGTGGGATCCGAGTTATTCGGAGGGTTGGATATGAAAGGGCCCTGCGCGGAGCAGGGTCCTCGGCAAGGATGACGTCCGGGGGAGAGTTAACGCCGAGCAGGGTCGTCCGCTCCGGGTAGGGTGTTAGTGCCGAGCAAGGCGTGTCGGGAAGGCAATGGACTATCCATGGGCCTCTGAGGCTTATTGGGCCGAAAGCGGTGTTGGGCCTAGCCTTGGCCCAGTCCAGAACAGGAGCCCCCCAAGTCGGAGTTTTCTGGTTAAGAAGCTGTGACTTTGCTTCTATGCTCGGATCCCAATTCTCGTGGTTGCTCGGTGAATCGGTCCTCGTTACGCAGACGCGCTCGGAGGAAAATCCAGTGGTGGGCGAAACGTCGCGCGTGGGAAGCACGCGCTGACGTGGCATAGGCAATGATGGCCTAGGGTCTAGGAGGCGGCGCCTGTCAGGAGAGGTGACGCTTCGCCTTCCGAGCCTTTTTCCTATAAAAGGGGGCGAATTCTCTCATTTGGGAGTTTTCCTTTCTCTGTTTATATGCTCGGCTTCGATCCAGGGTTCCTCGGAGAGTAATTTCCCAGCTCGTTCATCATATAAAGATCGTCGCCTAGCGAAGGATTCTCCTCGGCCATCCTCATCATGTCTGCAAGTAAGTTCGTTTAGCCTGTTGTTGCTTCACTATTTTTCATAGGATTTGTGTGTTTCGCTTTCGAGGTCTTCGTCATCACCATCTTCCCCGGGTTATCTGAGCGATGCCCGGGGATTAGCGTGGGTTGGCAGGCCGGAGTACGTTGGCGTTAAACTGCTTTAGATAAGCTTTCCCGTTGTCGTGTTATCTGTGAGTCCTCGGCTGACGAGCGTTGTTCCTCGATGGGGGTTTAGCCGGGGGCTCCGCTGCTCCTGCTCTACCCTTTCGCTCGTATCGCGGTGGAAGGGTGGATTTGATGACTGTCGAATTCACTTTTTCCCTTCTGCCTGCAGGTGGATCTGATTCGAGCGCTAGTTCGGAATCTGGCTCGGAATCTGACTCGTGGAGGAGTGGGTCGGACGATTCGACGGCCACTAGCTCCGAGGTCGAGATCATCGAGGACCAAAACGCGTCCTCTCCGGCAGGACCAGACCATGTCGATTCCCCGGGTCCGGATGCCGAGGGAGGGGTTTCCCCCATGCCTTTGTTTAGCTACGA
Organism: Vicia villosa; assembly: GCF_029867415.1. Lineage (NCBI taxonomy): Eukaryota > Viridiplantae > Streptophyta > Magnoliopsida > Fabales > Fabaceae > Vicia > Vicia villosa. The sequence continues at coordinate 371,173 of NW_026705551.1, read as the reverse complement.
GTGTACGGTTGCGCTCGACTGGATAGCCGACGAAGCCTTGACGGTCGCTTCTCAGTATACTGAGTCTTTGGATGGAGCGTTCAGAGAGATCGAAACCTTGGGGGAAGGGGAAGCGCCGAATTACCAAGTGGTTCGCCCGTCCCAAGACGAGCGCATATGCTCTCGATTTAACGTGGATGGCTTTGCAATGTATGAATACGTGTTCAAGGAACTCGGCTTCCGATTACCCTTCTCCGACTTCCAGAAATCGATGATGGCTTTTCTAAATTTGGCACCGTCCCAGCTGCATCCGAATGCCTTTGCTTTCATGCGAGCGTTCGAGATTGTTTGTAACTATTTAGGGATTGGTGCTACGACCGCATTGTTCGGCCGGTGTTTCCGCGTCCAAAGGCAGGCGGCAAACGGCCGATATAGCTGGGTCTCATTCAGAAACGCCGAGCGAAAACTCTTCGGGATGTACACTGACTCCGTGAAAGGCTTCAAGGATCGGTATTTTATCGTCCAGCCGATCAGCCGACTGGCCTACACGGAGGTATCGGACCTTGTGGTCATGCGCGATGAAGACGGGGAGGTGTTAAGGGGCGAGGATGGACAGGTGGAGAGGGAATTCTGCACAAGGTTACCGTTTTTCTGGTGGAAGGGTCATTTCTCCTCTCCTCCTAAACATTATGTTTGGGAGGACGGGGACCTGGACGAGCAAGATGCGGAGTCTTATTCGGTCTTGTGTAAGTATGTGGAGAGCTTCACTATGTCCCCGTGGGTGACGAAGGACGGGACTCCCGTATTGGACGAGAACGGTGTGCAGGTCGTGGAGCAGCGGCCCATTAACACTAAGGCTTTGTTGGCTTGTCGGTCTCCCGAGGAGACTCGGGCGTTGTTAGGTCGTGTCCCTTCGCTCTGCTTTTCTTCTTCTGCCCTGTGTTTTTGCTAACTTGTTTTACTTTTCTTTCGCAGATGCTATGCCGGAGAAGGACGAGGCGATCCTGAAGATGGCTCTGGATGCGAAGAAGAATCAAAAGAAGAAGGGTCGGAGTGCTGGTGCCGGGGATCATTCTGCTTCGGCAGGTTCTCCTCGGGTGAACGTAGATGAGCCGTCTCCCAAGAGAGTGCGCCACGAGCCGTCGCATCTGGGTCCCGAGCGGGCCTTTGTATTGCCTCCCTGCTATAAGGATGGAGGCTACTTTGAGAAGTTCCCCCTGGCTATCGCTCCGGACGAAGCTCGTCGGATTGGTGAAATGGACTCTCCGTCACTTCAGAAGCAGCTGGCGTGCGACGGTGCCGCCGTGATGAGGATCCTGGGAATGGCCCAAGTGTTGGCCAAGGGTGGTTCGGGTTCGGCCAAGGCTCTGAAGAAAGCGGAAACGGCCAAGAAGGTTGCCGAGGAGAAGATGAAGGTCATGGAGACCGACCGCAAGGAGCTGAAGAAGAAGATCGACGTGGCTCTGAAACAGAGGGACGGGGAGATAGCGGATTTGAAGAAAAAGCTTGCCGAGTCTGAGCTTAAGTGGGCTTCTTCGGCAGATGAGTCGCCGGATGTGGCTGCTTTGCAATCCAGGGCTGAGTTTGTGGAGAAAGTGGACGGCCTGAAGATAAGCTTGGCCGACATGGCTGAAGTTGGGTTCGAGCGCGCCGTCAATCAGTTGAGGCTTCTGAACCCCGGCCTGAAGGAGGACAACATCGGCCTTTCTTCGAAGATTGTGGACGGTGTGCTGGTGCCCGAGTCTCCTGAGAGTGACGAGTAGATAGGGTGATCCCGGGCCTGCGTGCCTGTATTCTTCGGCCTGCGCGCCACTTTCTCTTTTGTTGGGTAATGCCCGGATTATCTTTGGGGGCCTGCGTGCCCGTCATTTGTTTGTAACTTTGGATATCGTCGGCCAAACTGGTCGGCATCTTTAATGTTTTATAGCTTTGTCTGCTTATATTCGTTTATTCGCATCCTTAAAGTACTATCGTTGCCTGCTCGTATTTGATAACATTTCTGCAGTGCTCGGAAGCCGAGGTGTTTCCTCCATACTTAGGATATTTTTCGTTTGCATCCGGCTACGCTCGGGTACGCCGGGGAGGTTTTTCATATACTTGTGATATTATCGGTTTCGTGGACTATGCTCGGCCTTGATTGATTGCCCGGGCGTGTTGAGTACGGGCCGGGTGCGCAGAGCAGGTGTGCGCTTTAAGCGAGTGCGAGACCGCGGTTGCGGCCAAGCGTTCGCGGCGTGAACGATCCCATCGCGAGCTGGGGTTCTGCCATGCAGGTACTTCCTCAAAGGGTCTAGGTGTAGAATCCGCCGAGGGATCGGTCCGTCCATCTGTCGAGGGGAATCGACCGTTGCTGTCGTGGAATACTCACGTCCGTACCGATGACGTGGGTCCGTGCCCGTCTGCTACCTGAGTTTGGGCCAGAGGCCGGGCGTTTTAGCTTATGTTTAACTGTAATAACGTCTGAGTTTTTCAGCATTCCAGGGTCGAGCAAGTTTTTCACCGAGGAGATTCTCGAGGTAGTAGGCGCCGTTCTCGGTTTTGTCATAAACTCGGTACGGGCCTTCCCAGTTTGGGGCTAGTTTGCCCTCGCGCGAGTCTTTCATGTTTCTGCGGAGCACTAGGGCGCCGATTTCAAATTCGCGCTTTATGACTTTGGCGTTATGGCGAAGAGCTATTTGCTGTTTTAGTTTAGCTTCTCGGAGGGCTGATCCTGCTCGGATCTCTTCTACCATGTCGAGTTCTTCCCTCATGGCCTCGTCGTTAAGTTCTTCCTCGAGGGGGGATTCGGTGCGCCGAGAAGGTTCTCGGATTTCCACGGGAATTACGGCCTCGGTGCCGTAGGTTAATCTGAAAGGAGTCTCGCCTGTGCTCGAATGGGGTGTCGTCCGATACGCCCAAAGTACACTATGTAGTTCTTCGACCCAAGCTCTTTTGGCTTCACCGAGCCTTCTCTTTAGTCCTCGGAGGATGACTCGGTTGGCTGCCTCGGCCTGCCCGTTCGTCTGAGGGTGCTCGACCGAGGTGAAGTGTTGCTTCGTGCCGAGCTTGGCCACAAACTCTTGGAATTTTTTGTCAGTGAACTGGGTGCCATTGTCGGTGATTATGGCCTGAGGGACCCCGAACCGGGCGAGTATGTTTCGTTTGTAGAAACGGAGCACGTTTTGAGATGTGATCTTGGCAAGCGCCTCGGCCTCTATCCACTTCGTGAAGTAATCGACGGCGACCACGAGATATTTATTTTGGTACGAGCCGACCGGGAACGGTCCGAGGAGGTCCATTCCCCAGGTGGAAAAAGGCCAAGGAGAGGAGAGGGATTTGAGCTCGTTGGGGGGAGCTAGGTGCATGTCGGCATGCCGCTGACATCTGTCGCATTTCTGAACATGCTCTTTGGCGTCCTGCTGCATAGTCGGCCAATAGTAGCCGGCTCTGAGGGCTTTCCTCGCCAGCGACCGGCCGCCGAGATGCTGGCCGTTAATCCCCTCGTGAAGCTCCTGCAGTACTTCCATTGCCTGTGAGTCGTCGACGCATTTGAGAAGGGGAATGGAGAAGCCGCGCCGATAGAGTTTATTTTCGATGACTGTGTACGAGCAGGCTCTCCTTTTAATGGCTGAAGCTTCTTTTGGATCATCGGGGAGCTCGTCGTTCATGAGGTAATTGTATACCGGAGTCATCCAGCAATGGTTGTCTCCGATGGCGAACACTTGTATGGCCTGCGCATTTTTGCCTACGCTTGGATCGGACAAGATTTCTTGTATCACCGATTTGTTCCCTCCCTTCTTTCTCGTGCTTGCGAGCTTGGATAAGAGGTCGGCCCTCGAGTTGTGTTCCCGAGGGATGTGCGCGACGTCTGCCTTTGCGAAGCCTTTCATCTTTTCTTTGACGAGCGATAGATACTCGGCTAGTGTGTCGTTTTTGGCCTGGTAATCGCCGCTAACCTGGGACGCGACTAGTTGAGAGTCGGTATAAATCATGACTTCCCGAGCGCCCACGTCCTCGGCGAGGCGTAGGCCCGCTAGGAGGGCTTCGTACTCGGCCTGGTTGTTCGACGTGGTGAAGGATAGGACTAAGGATACTTCGATGACGAGTCCCTCGTCGTTCTCCAAGATGATACCGGCTCCGCTGCCCGCATGGCTTGAGGCGCCATCAACATAGATGGTCCACTTATTCTCGGTGGGTGTTGGGGAGCTAGAGATCGTTGTCATCTCGGCCACGAAGTCGGCGAGTGCTTGGGCTTTTAACGCTTTCCTGCCCTCGTATTGTATGTCGAACTCGGACAGTTCGAGGGACCATCTCAGCATTCTCCCGGCCATGTCTGGTCGGCTGAGAAGCTGTTTGATCGGTTGGTCTGTCCGGACGATAATAGTGTGGGCGAGGAAGTAGTACCTCAGTCTTCTGGCGGCCGTTATTAGGGCCAGCGCGATTTTTTCTATCTGTTGATAGCGGACCTCGGGTCCTTGTAGGGCTTTGCTAGTGAAGTACACTGGCTTCTGCCCGTCTTCCGTTTCTCGGATCAGGGCCGCGCTGGCCGCCTCGCCAGAAACGGCCAAGTAGAGATAGAGAACCTCGTTGCTGTCTGGTCGGGATAGCACCGGGGGTTTGGAGAGCACTTGTTTGAGGTGGGATAATGCTTGTTCGCATTCCTCGGACCACTCGAAAGCTGCTTCCTTCCGAAGAAGCTTAAAGAATGGAAGTGCATGCTGGGCGGATTTCGCGATGAAGCGGGATAATGCCGTGAGCATTCCGTTTAGTACCTGGATGGATTTTTTGTTGGTGGGGGTAGGGAGGTCTGAGAATGCTCGGCATTTATCAGGGTTGGCTTCTATTCCTCGTTCTGTTAAGTAGAAGCCGAGGAATTTGCCCGCCCGTACTCCGAAGGTGCACTTCTCTGGATTGAAGCGCATCTTGCAGGACCTGGCCTGCTCGAAGACCCGCTCGAGATGTAGCGTGTGGTCGGAGTCTTCTCGAGATTTGACGATCATGTCGTCCATATACACCTCGAGCGTGTCGCCGATTTCTCCTCGGAAGACCTTGTTCATCATCCGCTGGTAAGTGGCTCCGGCGTTTTTGAGTCCGAAGGGCATTACGTTGTAGTAATAATTGCCCGATTCGGTCATGAAAGCCGTGCATTGCTTGTCGCATTTCGCCATGGGAATCTGGTTGTAACCAGAATAAGCGTCCATGAAGGACAACAGTTTATAGCCGGCCGAGTTGTCGACCAGTCTATCAATATTAGGTAAAGGGTAGGCGTCCTTTGGACATGCCCGGTTAACATCAGTATAATCAACACACATTCTCCATTTTCCATTAGATTTTTTAACAAGTACAACATTTGAGAGCCAAGTTGAATACTTGGCCTCGGAAATAAAATTTGCCTCTAGGAGGTCTTTTACAGCTTTCTCGGCAGCTTCCGCTTTCTCGGGAGACTGCCGACGCCTACGTTGTACTACGGCCTTGGCGGTTGGATTGATGGAGAGGTGGTGGCAGGCGACCTCAGGGTCGAGTCCGGGTGTAATACGGTGAACTGACTTTTTAATAATCGAAATGTCGCGGTTAAGCATGAGTCGCCACCGACTTTTATTTTATCCAAACAAATTCAGAAAGGCTAAAAAGAAACAGAAAAAAACCTTTTAAAGAAATCCAAGTTCGGGGGGTAATTTATGCAAAGGGAAGGTGTAAGGCACCCTTTGCATCCATGGTTTTCCATGGGCTCTTAATTGCTTTGCTTGCTCGTTTTCAGAAAATGTAGATGAAAGAGGAAAAATGGACTTTAGCTCGTAAATGAGCGTAGCCAGCTTTTGAAGAATTTTGAGAAAGAATATAGAAAATAGAGCATGGCAAGGCAATTAGGGGCAATCACCTTAAACTCAGATGATAGGTCTCTTTTTAGCCTTTCAGAATGAAAGGGTCAATCCTTGCCGTAAGAGGGCAGGAAGCCTTTCGTTTGGAGATTGAAGGGTCATCGCATTATCATTCGCCATAAGACTGACCCATGTCATAGAGAGGCAGGTAGTCTAAGGGAATGATCAGAATAGCCTTTCGTAGGCAACCAGAAGATACCTCAGCCTTTTCCGTAGGCAACTTTCGAGGGTCGAGGTCATGTTAGTGTATCGAAGGCAGCATCATTAGGGACCATGACCTTTAATCGAGGCAACATGGCTGAGGTATCCTCGTATTCGAGGGACTGGCTATTCTGCACAAAATACAAGGCAACAAGGCAACAGGCAACAAGGCAACAGGCAACAAGGCAACAGAGAGGTTACCCAAGAGTGTGCGTGTGTGCACCAATCACGTGATTATATTCAAGTATATTATCTTGTAAAATTAGTGATTCTATGTTCGATTCGAGGTTACACTCCCTAGATTACTAACCACATAATAATATGGGGAAAGGGAGATAAAACCAGCGGGTTTGACACAAGTAATAATTAGGCAGAAAAATAAAAGAGGTTAGAGTTTTAGGATTACCGACTGTTGAGCTTAGACGGTTGGCTAACCCTGAAAATTGGAAAAGTAAGAATAAACAGAAGGGTGAGTGTAGAAGAAGTTCAATGGCATTTAAGGCTAACCATAATTTGATGAAAGAAACAAAATAAAGTAGAATAAATATTTAAAATAAATATGAAATAGGACTTAGCTTTTGATTTGATCTGATATGGTTCGTAGTCAGAGGTAGCCTCGGGGTTAACCCTTCGTAAAAGGCGTGGCGCGTAGTCGGAGGAAACTTGATTAATCCAAGCATGCATGCGCAAGTTATGAATGTTTGAACTCACGATGGTAGTACCTCGCAAAAACAAGAAAGTGTTAGTCCGGATATTTAAAAAAATGATGCATAATTAAAATGACAAGAATTAATTAAAAATTAACTAAAGAAAAATTTAGAAATAATCGTATTAAGATCTAAAAGAAAATCAAAATTAAAACAAACTAATTTTTAACCTATAACCTAAGTTAATTATACATAAAGAATAGATTTTAATTAACTATATTTAGTCTTAACAAAATAACTATAAAAAAAAGATGGTGACGAAACAAGAGCTCTTCATTTAACTCTTGATTCCACCCATTAATAAAAAAAAAAAACTGTTACATGTTTATTACTAGTTTTTCTTTAACTTTTTCAAATATGACATAGGAACTAATAATTGTTTGACACATGGCGGAGGAATAAATAAATAAAAAAAATAAAAAAAAGACCTAGCAATAACATATACACGGTAAGCATCCAGAAAGGAGAAGAAAATTAACCCCCTTCTCTCATCCGATTTCTCTCTCTGCATATTTCGTTCAACTCTCATCTCTTTTGTCTTTGTTTCAATGTTCTCTCACTCAAATTCAACAATAGTTCAGAAACATAAAACCTTAATGAATCAACCTTTCCTCTAATTTCTCAATTTAAACCAAACAAATAAAATACAAACACAACATTCATGAGATCTCAACAAAAATTGGGAATTCTAACACATGAACAAGCAATAATCATTTGAGAACGAAAGAGAAAGCGCATGGTTACCGTCGGAGTCGACGCGTTGTGATGCTTGATTTTGTGCATTTTGGAGATGCGTCGGTGTTGCGTTATGGATTGAACCTTGTGAATCGTTGTCGTCCTCGGTGTTGCGTTATGGATTGAACCTTGTGAATCGTTGTCGTCCTCGGTGTTGCGTTATGGATTGAACCTTGTGAATCGTTGTCGTCGCATTATTGAGTGGATACCATGAATGCTTCATATTTCCTCTTTGCCGCTTGCGATTTGGTGTATGAGAAGTGAAGAAGATTACGGTGTAGTTGTGGCTGAGTTGAAGATGAACGGCGATGTTGTTTGTTCTGGTTCAGTGGTTGTTGTTTGTTGAATCGCTAGTGTGCTGAAAAACTGAGGACGAATCGGCTTCAAGTTGTTGTTAATCTGATGTGAGTTCTTCAGTGATGGTTATATCATTCAAAACGAGAATCGATGATGTGAGGGGTTTCGAACCACTTCAGTGATTGCAGGCACGTTGTCGCACGTTGAATCTTGATGCGTTTGTTGAAGTAAATTGCGAATTGGTTGTCGTCGAAGCTGTAGTGTGGTTGACGTTGCAAAATGTTGTTGTTCTTTGGCATAAGGTTGCGAACGAGACCTATTGTTGATCATCTCCACCTTGCAATCAGTTATCCTCCTGATTCACATAGATCGACCACACAAATTAGAAAAGTATTAGAAATTGAGAAATCAAAAAGAATCAAAAGAAAAAGAGATAGGTTAATCATATCCATGTCTCGGTGTTGGATTGGAGTGGACATCTTTGTCTCTTCGTTTAAGATTTTAGCTTCTCTCCGCAAAAAGACAACAACAACAACAAACTGCGCAAAGTAATGGTTTTGGTCTATGCTATTAGCATATGCTCAAGAGATTATCGATGATATTTTGAAATTGGTTAAAGAGAATGATGGTGGTACAAGAAGCTGCTGTTAGTAATGGTTTCCTCCAAGGTGAGAATTGTGTATGACCTTTTTTGTACGTGTGGATTAGTGAGGTAGAGAATAAGGGTTAGTGGATCGGTACATGGAGAAAGGCTATGGAATAAGGGTTGGGAAAGTTGTGACTTTGTACGTGCAAATTTTGTACAAGAGGAATAGGTTAGGATTGTGGAAAAGTCCCCCCTGAATGACCTGTATTGTTATCTATATATAATAGATGAAATTAGGTTAAAGAATGGGCTTGGACCCTAGCTCACCTCTTATTGCTAAACTATAATTTTATTTGATTTTGATTTGGCTTTAAATAAATCAAATAAAAACATGAGAATAGACAATAATTTGTTCACAGTCCCCTTGAATGATTAAAATAAATTCCCATAGATTAATTCAAATATTTTTTTAATATTTATTTGGTTTATTTAGACTTTAAGTAAATAAAACCCAAATAAAATAAATAAATGTTATAAAAAATAAATGAATGACATTATGGGTCTTTATTTGGGAGAAGACATTCATGCTTGCTTCTTGAGCATTGAGACTATTTGAGCCAAAATATCTTGAGATTATGGTGGGCAAATTTTGGGGTATGACAGCTGCCCCTGTTCAATTATCTTAAACCTGAAGATGTAGAGTGGTTTGTATGTCAGTCGGTATCTGAAGGTGGAAGATGATTGAACACTAGAATACCAAGAAATTTGCCCTAGTTGAAGTAGGGACTTTTGTCGGAGATGGGCTTGAAGATGCCATCCAGGTGTTTCGAGAAGGTGTATGATGGAGATGGGCCTGAAGATGCCATCCAGGTGTCGAGACTGAAGTGTTTGAGAAGTAGTTGTTTGAATGTTGATCGTATAGTAGATGAATTAGATTTATGGAGAGTTGGTCGTGTCAGCACCGTTCGTAGTAACTGAATTAGACTTTGGAGGATGATCGTGTCTACACCGTTCGTGATGATAGAATTAGATCTTTGAAGGTTGATCGTGTCAGCATCGTTCGTAGTAACTGAATTAGATCTTTTTGTCGTGTCAGTATCGTTCGTAATAACTGAATTAGACTTAGGAAATAGTTGATCGTCTCCACATCGTTCGTGATGATGGAATTAGATCTCTTGTCGTGTCAGCACCATTCGTAGTAACTGAATTAGACTGGGAAGGTCAGTGATCGTGTCTACACCGTTCGTGATGATAGAATTAGATCTCTGAGCGTTGACCGTGTCAGTACCGTTCTTAGTAACTGAATTAGATCTTTGAAAAGGATCGTGTCATTACCGTTCGTGGTAAATGAATTAGACTTAGTTGGTCATTGATCGTGTCTACACCGTTCGTGATGATAGAATTAGATCTCTGAGCGTTGACCGTGTCAGTACCGTTCTTAGTAACTGAATTAGATCTTTGAAAAGGATCGTGTCATTACCGTTCGTGGTAAATGAATTAGATCTTTGAGCGTTGACCGTGTCAGTACCATTCGTAGTAGCTGAATTAGATCTTGGAAAGTTGGAGATTTCGTTAATTTGTCGGTACCTGTATCCTGCAATAGGTATAGTTAGTCTTTATGCAATGTCATGATGCATGTATTATGTAAAGAGTCCCTCAAAATAAATGAGAAACTTTGTATGTTATGCGTGAGTCCAGTATGTATGCGATGTATGAATATGTTTATGACACATGATATGTGAATATGATTTATGATGTATTGATTGAGAAAATAAATCTATTTGTCTTTGATGTCTGATCTTATTTGAAGATGCTTAGCTGGGAATTTATGATCCTTGCTTGGGGATGATCAGTAACTTGGTGGACCCTGATTGGGGACAAAAGTATTTGGAAGAGAGCAAAGTGTTGGAGAACCAGCAGTGTTGAAGATGTAAACTTTGTTGGGGAGCCATGTATTTGTCAAAAGCGTTTGAAGATATCTTCTTAATGATTACTCTATGGGGATATGATCTTGTGAACCCGGCTCTGTGGGGAGACATGGGTGTCTTGAAAGTTGCCCCCAGTATTATAGTAACTACCATTCCTGGATTTGACTAGGACACACTGTTGAGTATTGATCAAGATGTCAAACTGGACTTGCATAGATTTTCCCCTGCTAGTAGGAACTTTGAAAAGATTCGCCTCGCGAGGACTTTATGAGACGTGCACTATGGGTGACATGCCCCTAGTGATCATAGGCTCAAGATAATGTCACATGTTGATTGGGGAGTAGCTTTAGATATACTTGGATGCGTGCCCCCTGATTGTTCGAGCATCCATGAGAGATTCTCAGACTCTTGATTTGATTGCCCCAGATTGATTGGACAAAACATGTCATGCCCCTTGTATACGTAATCTTGTCTGTCGGGATAGCTTTCAGTCATTAGTTGTACCCTGTGCAAGTTTTTTCTGATGCTAACATTTGAAATTATGTAGCAGAATATGTTTAATAATGAATTCACGAGATGCAATGCATACGTTTGTCTTGTTTTTTTTTTTTTTTTTTGAAAAACATTAAAGCATGAGATGTAAAACATGACACTTGTAAAAAATATGACATTTGTAATAATGTGATGTTTGTAAAAACGAAATATCAGCTCAGCATTTTTGGTAAACCTTAAGGAGTCAGGATACCTTTTGTTGTAACAATATGCTTTCGAACTAACCATGCTTCAATTAGGACTTTCAAGGGTTGTAACGTGGCTTGGTTCACAGTTTAAGAAACAAAGGATAAAGGCTCAAAATTTGATTGTACCCACCCCTCTTCGTGATGATCTTCAGTCCTAAGCTCAGTTAATCCAACTTATGCTTTCAGGTTCCAAGAGACTTTTGGATTTGCACCTTTGACAATGATGATGGTTCATAAGTAAAGAGAACTTTTTGGGATGGCCATCACTTCTTCCTTTTGGTAGTCACAACATTGTGTTGTTCATGAATTTATTGGCTTTTTTCATCTTTTTGATATCCCTAACTTTTGCCTGAACTGTTTATTTTGAGCTTACAGTCAGCGGGATGTCTTGATTTTTTTGCCTAAGTCATCTTTTGATTTTGACTTAGCGGGCTTTTCTTTGTATATATGTTTTTTCATTTTTTTTTTGAAAGATATTGACTGCCTTACTTAATGATTGATGAACCATCATTATCTTTTGATTGACATCTCCAACACTTCTTTGATGTGTGCGGATGAACGCTTGTGATTGAAACCTTTGTTGAAGGGTGTACTGAATATTTCTCTTGAAATAGAATGCACAGCCAAATTAACTGAGAACTACCCTGCCCCAGGTTATGATCAAGGGTTTTGATTAGTACAAGAAAGACACTTCTACTTCTTAGGCTCAAAGGGGTTGACGAGGGATTAACATCCTTATATCTCCACTGTTTAGGAATTGAAACTATGCCTGTACATCGTCAGCATAGTCTATTCAAAAGCATATTGTATGAGGTTGCGGTATCGTCTTCGTCATCCTCCCTCAAAAGGCTTACAACTTTAGCAGGAGTTGAGTATCGTAAAACATATGCAAAGTAGAGATGCAATTAAAATGAGTGATAGCGAAATAATTTTTCAAGATAAATATATGCAATGCACTGATGATGATTACTAAAACAGATAATGTCTATCATGAGTCAAATGTTTAAACAAACAGAAAGGAGACTTGCAAACGAAAGTAGATCTAACGATCCAAAAGTTTGTCCGTCTAGACGTCAATCAGTCTTGCCATGAGTAAGCATAGGAGCGGGGATCACCACAGGGGTTTCAGGAGGGTTGGATTTGATTTCTCTGTCATTGATCAGATCTTGAATCTTATTCTTTAATATCCAGCAATTGTTTGTGTAAAGTCCAAGACTGTTGGAATGGTACGCGCACCTCGCATTGGGTTTATAGTAGGTGTTAGAATTCGTTGGCTCGATTGCCCTGAGCGTCTGGATCATATGAGTGAATTGATTGTTGTGACTCAGTTGTCGTAATTCCATTATCGTGACTCAGTTGTCGTGACTTTGTTGTCGTGATTCCATTATCGTGACTCAGTTGTCATGATTCCATTATCGTGACTCAGTTATCGTGACTTTGTTGTCGTGATTCCATTATCGTGACTCAGTTGTCATGATTCCATTATCGTGACTCAGTTGTCGTGATTCCATTATCGTGACTCAGTTGTCGTGATTCCATTATCGTGACTCAGTTGTCGTGACTTTGTTGTCGTGGTCTTTTCTGATTTGAGTGTCATGATTAAATCTTTAATGGCACGCTTCAACGATCTACCATCCTTTACACCATAACCAGGATTGTTCGAATAATAAGCGCATCTCGCATTGTAATTGTACCCCAAGAATATGAGTGCCTTTAATTCTTCTTGCCCCTTGGCCAAGTTAAAGATCATCTCTCGGAATTGGTTGTTCTGAGCCTGAAGACTTTTGACTGATTGCTCGAGATCCATTTGTGCTGAAATAAACAGCAAGGAGGTGAGAAACCTGTGGTGGAAACCTGTGATGCAATGTTATGAATGCAGATGCAATATTTTCAAGGATCTCCGAGAATTTAGTTAGCAACATTAGAAAATGATTTGGTCGCGTCTTTGTCTGAAGAATTCTGAATTTTGTCTTTGAACGTCTTTCTTTGAGAACCAAGCTCACCATATCGAGTGGGTCATCGCCTCTGATTCGGGATACTTCTGAATTTTGAAGATACATGGCTAGAGGAAAATAAATCCTCTTGCCCCTTGACAGGTACCGAGTCTCTGAATTGGAAGGCATGTGGCTAGAGGAAAATAAATCCTCTTGCCCTTAGATAGGAATTCAGCCCTTGACAAGAGCACCTGAAATTGTGCGCCCTAAATCCCTAAGATCCTTGCAAGGGTTAGTTGAATCATGTTATGCTTATGATGTCATGATGTTATGCGAATGCAGTTCATTAGACATAGTGTGAGATAGTAAGGACAAATAAGTCCTTTCAACAAAACCTGCGAGGAAACGAAGGTTAGTAGCAAACACAAGCAAGTCACACAAGTTACACAATTTTTGGCTTAAGGCTTGCATGGAGTCTGATCAGATGTCCTTCCCAAGGGTATTTCTATGGATAAGGAGATTTCAGCAACAGGTTCTATCAGTTATCCAGAATTGTCAGCCCTTCTAAAGCACCCTCGGACATGATGCATTTGCACCATGCAATGATACTTTGAGAAAGGACCTATCTGAATTGTAGCATCGGGTAGCGACTAGTTCTCAACATTTGTCAAGAGTAGTCCCCCCACTACGTTCCTAAAGGCCAGGATGGGTTAAGGGTAACTAAAGGTCCTTGAGCTCCGGCGCACCCACAGACACATACATAGACCCCCCTCATTTGAAAAAGGTGTGCATATGCTATGGAGTCCTAACTCAAGTGTGAACTTCATATTGACTCATCTCCCACATATGTGAAAGAGGTCGCCATGACTATGCCACTCCTAATCTTAAGTGTTCTTGAATCCGGGAATAGGATTCGTCCATCAGTTGATTCCCAAAACGCCCCTGAAAAATAAAACAAACAAAGCAAACAATAGAAAACATTTAAGTGATTCCTAAACTCTTAAGGTAACCCCTCTTTTATCGAATTTAATCCCCAGCAGAGTCGCCAGTTCTGTAATACGGTGAACTGACTTTTTAATAATCGAAATGTCGCGGTTAAGCATGAGTCGCCACCGACTTTTATTTTATCCAAACAAATTCAGAAAGGCTAAAAAGAAACAGAAAAAAACCTTTTAAAGAAATCCAAGTTCGGGGGGTAATTTATGCAAAGGGAAGGTGTAAGGCACCCTTTGCATCCATGGTTTTCCATGGGCTCTTAATTGCTTTGCTTGCTCGTTTTCAGAAAATGTAGATGAAAGAGGAAAAATGGACTTTAGCTCGTAAATGAGCGTAGCCAGCTTTTGAAGAATTTTGAGAAAGAATATAGAAAATAGAGCATGGCAAGGCAATTAGGGGCAATCACCTTAAACTCAGATGATAGGTCTCTTTTTAGCCTTTCAGAATGAAAGGGTCAATCCTTGCCGTAAGAGGGCAGGAAGCCTTTCGTTTGGAGATTGAAGGGTCATCGCATTATCATTCGCCATAAGACTGACCCATGTCATAGAGAGGCAGGTAGTCTAAGGGAATGATCAGAATAGCCTTTCGTAGGCAACCAGAAGATACCTCAGCCTTTTCCGTAGGCAACTTTCGAGGGTCGAGGTCATGTTAGTGTATCGAAGGCAGCATCATTAGGGACCATGACCTTTAATCGAGGCAACATGGCTGAGGTATCCTCGTATTCGAGGGACTGGCTATTCTGCACAAAATACAAGGCAACAAGGCACAAGGCAACAGAGAGGTTACCCAAGAGTGTGCGTGTGTGCACCAATCACGTGATTATATTCAAGTATATTATCTTGTAAAATTAGTGATTCTATGTTCGATTCGAGGTTACACTCCCTAGATTACTAACCACATAATAATATGGGGAAAGGGAGATAAAACCAGCGGGTTTGACACAAGTAATAATTAGGCAGAAAAATAAAAGAGGTTAGAGTTTTAGGATTACCGACTGTTGAGCTTAGACGGTTGGCTAACCCTGAAAATTGGAAAAGTAAGAATAAACAGAAGGGTGAGTGTAGAAGAAGTTCAATGGCATTTAAGGCTAACCATAATTTGATGAAAGAAACAAAATAAAGTAGAATAAATATTTAAAATAAATATGAAATAGGACTTAGCTTTTGATTTGATCTGATATGGTTCGTAGTCAGAGGTAGCCTCGGGGTTAACCCTTCGTAAAAGGCGTGGCGCGTAGTCGGAGGAAACTTGATTAATCCAAGCATGCATGCGCAAGTTATGAATGTTTGAACTCACGATGGTAGTACCTCGCAAAAACAAGAAAGTGTTAGTCCGGATATTTAAAAAAATGATGCATAATTAAAATGACAAGAATTAATTAAAAATTAACTAAAGAAAAATTTAGAAATAATCGTATTAAGATCTAAAAGAAAATCAAAATTAAAACAAACTAATTTTTAACCTAAAACCTAAGTTAATTATACATAAAGAATAGATTTTAATTAACTATATTTAGTCTTAACAAAATAACTATAAAAAAAAGATGGTGACGAAACAAGAGCTCTTCATTTAACTCTTGATTCCACCCATTAATAAAAAAAAAAAACTGTTACATGTTTATTACTAGTTTTTCTTTAACTTTTTCAAATATGACATAGGAACTAATAATTGTTTGACACATGGCGGAGGAATAAATAAATAAAAAAAATAAAAAAAAAGACCTAGCAATAACATATACACGGTAAGCATCCAGAAAGGAGAAGAAAATTAACCCCCTTCTCTCATCCGATTTCTCTCTCTGCATATTTCGTTCAACTCTCATCTCTTTTGTCTTTGTTTCAATGTTCTCTCACTCAAATTCAACAATAGTTCAGAAACATAAAACCTTAATGAATCAACCTTTCCTCTAATTTCTCAATTTAAACCAAACAAATAAAATACAAACACAGCATTCATGAGATCTCAACAAAAATTGGGAATTCTAACACATGAACAAGCAATAATCATTTGAGAACGAAAGAGAAAGCGCATGGTTACCGTCGGAGTCGACGCGTTGTGATGCTTGATTTTGTGCATTTTGGAGATGCGTCGGTGTTGCGTTATGGATTGAACCTTGTGAATCGTTGTCGTCCTCGGTGTTGCGTTATGGATTGAACCTTGTGAATCGTTGTCGTCCTCGGTGTTGCGTTATGGATTGAACCTTGTGAATCGTTGTCGTCGCATTATTGAGTGGATACCATGAATGCTTCATATTTCCTCTTTGCCGCTTGCGATTTGGTGTATGAGAAGTGAAGAAGATTACGGTGTAGTTGTGGCTGAGTTGAAGATGAACGGCGATGTTGTTTGTTCTGGTTCAGTGGTTGTTGTTTGTTGAATCGCTAGTGTGCTGAAAAACTGAGGACGAATCGGCTTCAAGTTGTTGTTAATCTGATGTGAGTTCTTCAGTGATGGTTATATCATTCAAAACGAGAATCGATGATGTGAGGGGTTTCGAACCACTTCAGTGATTGCAGGCACGTTGTCGCACGTTGAATCTTGATGCGTTTGTTGAAGTAAATTGCGAATTGGTTGTCGTCGAAGCTGTAGTGTGGTTGACGTTGCAAAATGTTGTTGTTCTTTGGCATAAGGTTGCGAACGAGACCTATTGTTGATCATCTCCACCTTGCAATCAGTTATCCTCCTGATTCACATAGATCGACCACACAAATTAGAAAAGTATTAGAAATTGAGAAATCAAAAAGAATCAAAAGAAAAAGAGATAGGTTAATCATATCCATGTCTCGGTGTTGGATTGGAGTGGACATCTTTGTCTCTTCGTTTAAGATTTTAGCTTCTCTCCGCAAAAAGACAACAACAACAACAAACTGCGCAAAGTAATGGTTTTGGTCTATGCTATTAGCATATGCTCAAGAGATTATCGGTGATATTTTGAAATTGGTTAAAGAGAATGATGGTGGTTTAAGAAGCTGCTGTTAGTAATGGTTTCCTCCAAGGTGAGAATTGTGTATGACCTTTTTTGTACGTGTGGATTAGTGAGGTAGAGAATAAGGGTTAGTGGATCGGTACATGGAGAAAGGCTATGGAATAAGGGTTGGGAAAGTTGTGACTTTGTACGTGCAAATTTTGTACAAGAGGAATAGGTTAGGATTGTGGAAAAGTCCCCCCTGAATGACCTGTATTGTTATCTATATATAATAGATGAAATTAGGTTAAAGAATGGGCTTGGACCCTAGCTCACCTCTTATTGCTAAACTATAATTTTATTTGATTTTGATTTGGCTTTAAATAAATCAAATAAAAACATGAGAATAGACAATAATTTGTTCACAGTCCCCTTGAATGATTAAAATAAATTCCCATAGATTAATTCAAATATTTTTTTAATATTTATTTGGTTTATTTAGACTTTAAGTAAATAAAACCCAAATAAAATAAATAAATGTTATAAAAAATAAATGAATGACATTATGGGTCTTTATTTGGGAGAAGACATTCATGCTTGCTTCTTGAGCATTGAGACTATTTGAGCCAAAATATCTTGAGATTATGGTGGGCAAATTTTGGGGTATGACACCGGGCATCTCTGCGGCGCTCCAGGCGAACAGGTCGGCATTGGCTTGAAGGCAGGCTACGAGTTGCTTCCTCGGCAGGTCAGGGATGCCTTTGCCGATCTTCACTGCTCTGTTGGGGTTGTCCCCCAGGGGGATCAGCTCGAAGTCTCCGTCGGGGACAGGCCGGACGGGATGAGGGGCCTTTGATTGTGTCTCTTCCCCGGTCTTCAGTTCTTCTTGCGTAAACCTCGCATCGAGGTCGACTGAGCTGACGTTGGCCGTTGGAACCTGATCTTCCCGAGGATGCTTGTCTTCGGCTCTTGGTTTTTTGTTGGAGCTGGTCGGAGGAGCGATCAGCTCTAGTCCTTTGACGGATGCATCGAAGATCCTTCTCGCAGCTTCAATGTCGGCGTTGATGGTGGCCACTTTCCCTGTCCTCGTGTAGAACTTCATCTTCAGATGGACCGTGGAGGGTACGGCGGTTAGCTCGGCCAGTGTGGGGCGCCCGATGATGCAGTTGTACAATGTCTTGCAGTCGATTACCAAAAACCTGGTTTTGACTTGCCTGGACGCTTCCCCTTCCCCGAAGGTGACAATCAGCTCGACGTAGCCCCATGGTTTGGTGGTGGCTCCGTTAAAACCTTGGAGGTCGGAACCCACATAGGGAGTGAGGTGCGAGTCGTCCAGCTGAAGTGTTTGGAAGAGGTGGGAGTACATAATGTCGACTGAACTGCCTTCATCTACCAGGACCCGTCGAACATCGAAGTTTGCCATTCTGGCTCGGACGAGGAGGGGAATGGTGGCGTTTGGAGCTCCGCCGGGCAGTTCCTCGAGGTAGAAAGTGATCGGCTCTGACTTTCCTCGGAATTTCCGCAGAGTAGGGCCGAGATCGGCATTGGCGCTGAGTAGCTCGTCGAACTTTCTCTTGACTGAACTGACGGTGAGAGAGCCGGGGTCCCCGCCGTTGGAGATGACCATTGCGGTGGGGAAATGTTCCCAGGTGCTGAGAGCGGTTGTCACGCCGACCGAAGGGATGAAGTCTTCCGGTCGGGTTACGGACAGTGCGACTTGAAGCGGTCTGCTGTCTGGTGAGTTCCCCTCGTCAGAGTTTCGAGGGATGCCTCTTCTGGGGGGTTCTCCCTTCTTGGTGTATCTTGCCAGGTGGCCCTCTTTGATCAGGGTCTCTATGGCATCTTTGAGATTTATGCATTCGTCAGTCATATGCCCGTGACTTTTGTGGTACTTGCAGTACTTGGACTTGTCCGTCCCCGGTCTTGTAGGATTTGACTTCGGGGGCCTGATGTTGGATTTCTTGAACTCGGCGTTCTGGCAGTCGGCCAGGATTTTCTCCCGGGAGGTGTTCAAAGGAGTGTAGTCGTTGAAACGCCCTGCTGGTCCTCGCCGTTCTTTGACATCTCGGGACCGGTCGTCCCTTCTTTTGTCTTGTCCTCGGCGCGACCCCGGGTCTTCGAGGTTTGAGCTGCGAGCGGCACCACTGCCCCTCGGGGCTCTGATTGCGGCTGCCTCGCCTTCCTCAAAATCGATGAATGCCTTTGCTTTGCTGAGGAGGTCATTCATCGAGTGCACCTTCTCAATCTTAATAGCCTTCTTGAAGTCACTGCCGGGGAGAAGTCCTCGCTCCAAGATGTACCTCTTCATGTAGTCTTCTGTCTGCACTTGGACGGCCTCCTTGTTGAATCTTTCAAGGTAATCTCGAAGAGGTTCGTTGGGTCCTTGTACTACGGCCTCGAGATTGGCTTCCGATTTCGGTTGTCGTTGGGAGGCTGTGAAGTGGCTCAAGAAGAGTTCTTTGAGCTCGGTCCAAGAATGGATGGAGTTCGAAGGGAGGTTCCTGTACCAATTCATCGCTCCCTTCCTGAGGGTGGTCGGGAAAATGCGGCACTTGATCGAGCCTCTGACGACATGATAGTCCATGACCGCTTCGATGCTCCGAATATGGTCGTCGGGGTCAGTGGTTCCGTCGTATTGGTCCAATACTGGCGGTTTTTCCATCCCCCGAGGGAGGCGGGCTCTCCGGATACTGGCGGACAAGGGGCTGCGGAAGTCCTCCTCGTCGCTCGGTTCTGGTGAATGGTAGTGCCTGTTTCGTCGGGGATCCTCTTGGTTGTTACCCAACGCAGCTTTGGAGGGGCCCCGACGGCCCTGTTCGGGGGAGGGGCTTCTTTGTTCAGCTGTTTCAGGTTTCTGGTTCTTCCTGTTCTTTCTGGGTGGAGAACGGGAACGAGTCCTCCGGCGGCGATGTCTTCTCGCGGGAGGATTCCTCGATCAGCTCGTGAAGGAGGAAAGGGTCAGCGCTTGGGATGTTGTTGTTGTTGTCAGCCATGACGATTGGAGATGATTAGCTTTGATCTTTGTTCGTTAAAGATGGGGAAGCAAGTTTCCCACAGACGGCGCCACTGATCGTACCTGATCAGAAGAATCGTCGTAGGCTGCTCGGACTGGATCTTCTAGGAAGGAGGAGGGGGGGTGTACCTGCAAGGTACTCCAATGCCAAAGTAAGTTGACGAGCAAAGGAGCGCAAGTACTTAGCTAAGAGTGAGTAAGAATTGAATACCTGACCCTCTAGTCAAAGAGGGTATATATAGCCCCCAGCGCTGGGCCATGATCTCGCTATTGGGTTGGATTCCCAAGCCCAACTAGGAGACTGCCAGGTTTCCTGAGCGGAAATATCGGAGGTGCGTGTACGCCCTCTGTCCTGGTTAACCGCTCCGAAGTCCAAGGGAAGACGCGGTCTCTTAGGGGCCACGTGGGATCCGAGTTATTCGGAGGGTTGGATATGAAAGGGCCCTGCGCGGAGCAGGGTCCTCGGCAAGGATGACGTCCGGGGGAGAGTTAACGCCGAGCAGGGTCGTCCGCTCCGGGTAGGGTGTTAGTGCCGAGCAAGGCGTGTCGGGAAGGCAATGGACTATCCATGGGCCTCTGAGGCTTATTGGGCCGAAAGCGGTGTTGGGCCTAGCCTTGGCCCAGTCCAGAACAACATTTAACCTAGATTTATTCTTAATTTGTTCTTAATGTATTTATTTTTTTTCACTTTTAAAGTAACAGGAATTACAAATGGGAAAAAGGGAGTTGGCTTTCTGCCGTGAAGAAAGTTTTCAGTTATGATTTAAGAAAAGACAAGGATAATTTCATAATTATTACTATTACAATGATTTGTAATTGATTATTACTATATTTAAATATTTACAATAATATTTATTTGTTTATTTGGAAAAAAACCAGAAAAGTGAGAAATTAAAGAAAAAAGTACTCGGAAGGACACAGAAGTGAAATCAGAAAAAGTAGTACAAGTTTCTGTTCATAGGATACAAGTTTCTCTTGCTTTTGCCACTGCGGTCGCGGCGGGGCGGCTGTTGCTGCTGTTCATGCTGCTGCCGAGGTTGTTTGTCTCACGAGTATGTCTCATTAACCTGCAAATACTATGAAAGAATTGGCTGCCATCAAGATTTAGACAGTGTTCCACGAATATTTGGTATGATCTTCTTGTTTTCGTAAAACATGATTATGTTGAAGGTGTGCCTGGTGTCTAATGCGCGTGGTTATATTTTATCATACAATATTTTGAATTACTATAAGTGTTTGATGTGTCAGTGTTAGTGTTGTGTTTGTGTCTACGTCAGTGTTTCATAGTTTTCATAGTTTAGAATGAAGTTACTTTATTATATCATGTATTTGTGTTTGTGTTGTGTTGTAAGCTATGAGATACCGAATTTGAATTTCGCTGATAAAGAAATGCGTCTAACGGTTTTTTTAGGAGAGAAGAGCTTTGCACGCCTTGAGAGGTTTGGTGAGGTTGAAGGCAATGATACAAGGACAATCTGTTAAACGACAACTAGGCAACACCTTAAGATGTATGCAAACTCTAGCGAGATTGCAGTCACAGGTTTGCGAAAGGCTAATTCGAATGTCCAAGGAGAATCAGGGTTGTCGGCGCCAACTACAACCGAAACACGATAAAGAACTTGTGAAGTCGCAAACTTTTTTAAGCAATTTTATATATACTAGCGTGCAGACAGAATCAAGATTATATTATATTTGTGAACATTAAGGATTATGTTTGATTAGTGACGTATCGCCGTAAGTACATATTATATCTGATACTCATATCGTGTTTGTGCTTCATTGTGTTTGATTTGATTAACAGCAGGTTGGAGAAGAATGGGATGATAGCTTGCAGTCAAAGAAACAAATTGATGCAAAGACAAGAAGATGCTTTCAAAAGAGAGAGGGTGTTTCATTTAAAATTGTCTGACTGA
Organism: Vicia villosa; assembly: GCF_029867415.1. NCBI lineage: Eukaryota > Viridiplantae > Streptophyta > Magnoliopsida > Fabales > Fabaceae > Vicia > Vicia villosa. Next base: position 349,384 of record NW_026705551.1, on the reverse strand, counting down.
ATTGGCTTTGTGGTCCAAGTAGTTGTTTTTCGCAGCTCAGCAGTGAAGTTGTGCTTTCACATCAGTTTGTTTACAGTAGCTTTAAATAATGGTTGTGTATTGTGGGTGTGTTGTTAGCTCTCTGAATCAGTCTTCAATGTAGATTGATATTAGAAATTATCATAGGATTGTTAAAAAGATATGTATTTATTGTCGGTATATCGGTGTAATTTGATAAAGATATAGTAGGAGTTGTATTTTGATTATGTACGAACAACATGACAAATAACTTTCTCGCATCTTTATATAAAGTCACCTTAAAACTAAGATTTATTCTAAATTTTATGGAGAAACTGCGTGAAATCTAAAAATTTGAAGTTCTCCTTTAACAGTGAATTCAAAATGGTTGCTACACGTTTCAGTTAACTTGCCCTTTTCTATTGCAACTTCATCTGTCCAAGTTTGTGAATAATCATACCACTGTGTGATGCAATTTTCAATGTGCATTTCAATTATCATTGTACAACAATGATAATTAATTAGCTTTATCATTATTAGTGATTAAATCTTTTTAATTAATTGTTAATGATCATATAATCACGTAAATTTGAATTTCTATTATAAAGGAAATCTTTATTTTGTTTTAAACAAATAGTTAGATTTTAGAAATATTTTGTATATTATTTGTGGTTTAAAATTTTAATTATATTAATTCATGAACAATTTTATATTAGTGAGGGTCATTTTATAATGCTATCTTGACAATTAAATTATATTTTATTTTATTTTTATATTTAGTTCTAATTTATAAACTTTTTATTTATTTATTTTTATACTTGGTCTATTGTAAAATATTCGTTTGTTTTAATTTAAAGTAATATCAACTAGAATATTTAAATAAATTAATCTAAAACTTGGTTTAAAAGTTAAAATTTAGGTTATCTCAAAAATGTAAAATTATTGATTTTAAAATAATTTAATAAATAATTTAAAGAAAGATGTTGATCATTTGAAATTAATGTCACCCCGCCTCGTACCCGCATAAGATAGATTTATATATTATTTTTTATTATTATATACTTATCAATTTTATTAAATACATCATTATTAGATTTGTACGCGTTTTAATACAAGTTTTTGTTAATTTCTTAACTCAACAACAATATGTTAATATTTTTTATTAATATTGTTAAAAAACTTAAAATCACATGATAAATTATAATTGATAATGAATTTTTATTAGAAATGCGGATAAACGGGTATGAGTATGGGTATGAGTACTTAGGTACATATAGGGCATGAAAACTTGTTTACTATCCCTTGTTTGGCTGACTGAGCGTGGGAATTTTGACTGACTGGGCATATGAATCACTTGTTTGGTTGACTGGACTTGTTTACTATAGATTAATATTCTAAAAAATTTTGTTTCATATAGGAATCAAACCCACAAACACATACTTAGCATGCCAACACCCAACCAATGAACAAACACATTTTATTTGTTTAAATGTAGCTCATTAATTTATATATTATATATTAACATTTTAATTTTTTTCAATATAATTATATTTTTTTATGTATATTAACTCAGTATTTTTTTTAAATTGTTTTTTTGTTTTATATGTAATTAACGTTTTTTTTATAAGGTTTTTTTTATAATGTTTTTTTATAAAGTTTTTTTTACTCAGTATATAACGTTTTTTTATTTGTTTAAATGTTGCTCATTAATTTATATATTATATATATTAACATTTTAATTTATTTTTCAATATAATTATATTGTTTTATATATATTAATTCAGTATTTTTTTATTAAAATTGTTTTTTTTGTTTTATATGTAATTAACGTTTTTTTTTATAACGTTTTTTTATAATGTTTTTTTATAATGTTTTTTTATAATGTTTTTTTTATAAAGTTTTTTTTACTCAGTATATATTGTTTTATATATATTAACTCAGTATTTTTTTTAAATTGTTTTTTTGTTTTATATGTAATTAACGTTTTTTTTATAACGTTTTTATATAAAGTTTTTTTATAATGTTTTTTTTTTAAGTTTTTTTATTACTCAGTATATAACGTTTTTTTTTACTATAATAAAACATTAATATAATACTAAATAATGTTAGTTCATAAATTTAATTATTCAAAATCATGCAGTTTATTAATTTATAAAAAATGTTAGTTTATAAAAAATGTTAGTTTATAAATAAAATGTTAGTTAGTTTAAAATTATAAAATATAAAATATAAAATATAATTTATTAAAACGTTAATATAATATATATATTATAAAAAACATGTTAAACCGTTAATATAATAATAAATAAAATTGTTTTTCAAGAAATTTAATAACGTTAATATTAAAATGTTAACATTAGAACAATATATATTAACAAAATGTACAGCAAAAATTTTAGTTAAAACACACAGTAATAAATATTAATAAAATGTATATTAACAAAATGTACAGTAAAAACGTTAGTAAAAACTAAATAAAAGTCTTTGAAATCAACAAAATGTTGTAGCTTAATTGGTGGAATATTGTTTAATAACCTTCTAGTACTGGGTTCAAACACTAGTTGAGACAAAACTTTTAATTGGTTTTTGCTTAAAATGCAAAGATTTCCCATGCCATTAAGCCAAACAAGGGTTTTTGCTTAAAACGCCACGTTCCATGCCACGTAGGAAGATTCCCCACGCCCAGTCAGCCAAACAAGGGATAGGGGGTTCTGAAAACAGAATCTGTGTTTTATAAAGGGGAATCTAACAAAAAAAAACTAATAGGGGGCAAAATCGAATCTTGCCAAAAAACTAATAGGGGGCAAAATCGAATCTTGCCCTAATGGCAGGGGGTAACAGTTATTTATCCCTTTTATAAATAATGCAAAACAAAAATTATGTTTATATTCGAAAAAATCAATTGTTTATTTAAAATTTTTATATACAAAAAATATAGACATCAATTTATTATCTTTCTAAAAACAATAAATTTGTTAGTTAAATAAATTTGATTTTCTTTTGTTATATTTTGAAAACAAATGCATGTATCGTAACAGTACCCGTGCGAACGCACGGGTATCCCTCTAGTTGACTAAAACAAAACTGAAACAATAATGATAAATAAATAATAATGAAAAATAAATAAAAACCTAATGCAGTCCAAAACACAACTAATTAACACTCCTCCTTGCTTTAGGATCTGCAAACTCCAATTTTCTTGTAAACAAATCTGCCAATTGATCTTCTGACCTGCAGGAAATCAAAGTCACTTCTCCATTTTGCTGCACCTCTCTTAAGAAGTAGAGCTTGATGTTAAAATGTTTAGTCTTGCCATGACACACAGGATCCTTTGAAATTGTAATTGCTGCCTGGTTGTCGATAAACACTTCTGTCTTATGATTCTGTTGGAGATGTAAGTCACATAAGATCTTTTTCAGCCATAAAACTTGATTTACAGCTACTGTTGCTGCTATGAATTCAGATTCTGCAGTGGATTGTGCTACTGTCTCCTGCTTCTTTGTGCACCATGAAAAAACTCCTGAGCCTAGACTTAAACAATATCCTGAAGTGCTCTTCATGTCATCAATAGATCTAGCCCAGTCACTATCAGAGAATCCACATAACTTGAAATTTTGACAGCTCTTAAATTTGACACCATAATCAACAGTACCTTTAATATATCGTAATACCCTTCTTGCTGCCTTTAAATGCATTTCACTAGCACAATGCATAAAACGAGAGAGAAGACTTACAGCAAACAGAATATCCGACCTTGTTGCAGTGAGATACATTAAACATCCAATCAAGCTCCTGTAATAGCCTTCATCAACTTTGTCAACATCATCTTCCTTGCTCAGCTTCTCCTTTTGATTCATTGGTGTGCTAACCGCTTTGCACTCCTCCAGTTAATTTTTTTTGAGATTTCCTTAGCATATTTTTTTTGACATATGAACACATCATCCTCATTTTGTTTGATCTCAAATCCAAGAAAATAAGACATAAGACCAAGATATGTCATTTCAAAAACTTGCATCATTTCTTGTTTGAATTCTTCAACCAACCTTGTATCATCTCCAATCACTAAAAGATCATCAACATAGAGGGAAACTATGAGAAAATTTTTTCCCTTATGTTTTACATAAAGAGTGGCCTCAGATAAGCTTTTCACAAAGCATATGCTCAATAAGTGTTCATTTATCCTATTGTACCAAGCTCTTGGTACTTGTTTTAATCCATAAAGGGCTTTTTTGAGTAGATAGACTTTATCTTCTTCACCATGCATAACAAATCCCTCTGGCTGCTCCACACATATCTCTTCTTGTAAAACTCCATTTTAAAAAGCTGATTTGACATCTAACTGGAATACTTTCCAGCCTTGTTGAGCAGCAATGGCTAACACCAATCTAATTGTGCATACCCTTTTACTACAAGTCTGGCCTTGTATTTATTGATAGAGCAATCCTCATCAAGCATTGTTCTGAAAACCCATTTAACTCCATTAACTTTTCTATCTTGAGGCTTGTCAACCAGCTCCCATGTGTTGTTTTGTTGAATCATCGAAATCTCATCTTCCATAGCCTTTTTCCATTTTGGATCCTTGAGTGCTTCCTCACAACAACTAGGTTCGCATACTGCTACGTTGCATCTTTGATAAATGTCTGACAGCAGCCTTGTGCCTCTAAAAGGAGAGTCATCTTCTAATTCATTCTGACACAACTCTGTTGTTTGGTTTCCGCCATAATCATCTTCAATATTGTTAAACAATCCAATTGTTTTTTGTCGGTTCTTCCAATCCCATTGTTGATCTTCATTGAAATTCACATCCCTAGAAACAGTCAACTTTCCTGTTTGAGGATGATATACTTTGTAGGCTTTTGAAACAGAACTATGACCCACAAAAATACCTAGATTTGCTTTCTTGTCAAGCTTGTCGCGCTTAACATGTGGAACATGTGCAAAACAGACACAACCAAACACTTTAAGAAAGGTTAGTGAAGGCTTATATCCATACCAAGCCTCAAAAGGAGTTTTGTCTTTCAAAGCCTTGGATGGAAGTCGATTTTGAAGAAAAACGGCTGTGTTTGCCGCTTCGGCCCAAAATTCTTTTGGAAATTCTTTCTCAAGTAGCATGCATCTGGCCATCTCTATTACTGGTCTATTTCTCCTTTCGCTAACTCCATTTTGTTCTGGAGTGTATGGGGTTGTGAGTTGATGTACAATACCAGCTTCTTTACAAAATAGATTAAATTCTGTTGAGGTGTACTCCTTCCCATTATCTGATCTTAGAAATTGTATCTTGCAACCACTTTGATTTTCCACCATATTCTTGAACTTTACAAAGACTCCATCCACTTCATGCTTGAATTTCAAGAAAAAGATCCAGCACATTCTTGTAAAATCATCTATGAAAAGAATAGAGTATAGACTACCTTGTAACGATGGAGTTCTTTGAGGTCCTGCCACATCTGTGTGAATGAGTTGTAGCTTTTGAGAGGCTCTCCAAACTGTTTTGGGAAATGACGTTCTGTTTTGTTTACCAAATTGACAGGCATTACAATTTGGCAAATAATATGCAAAACGCACAGTATTTCGGAAATGCACTTCCGAAATCCTGTTTTCGGAAATGCACTTCCGAAATCCTGTTTTTGGAAACTCATTTCCGAAATAAGACAAATTTAAAAAAAAAGCGTTTTCGAAGATGCATCTCCGAAAACAACATTTTTTTGCATTTCGGAAATGCATTTCCGAAACAGAGGGTATTTTGGGGTTTTCACCAGGGGTCACCAAGAAGATAAGGGGGTGGTTAAAGAAATTCTCGATTTTAAAGTTGCAAGATAAACTGGTAAAAATCTTGGTGTAATGTTACTGATTTGAACATGTTAAAACTTAAAAGAATTATTTCTAGATTTATCTCCATATTAGAATTTTTACATGTTTCAATTATGAATTTTTACATGTCGTGACTTAAATTAATATGAGGCTATGGATCTAATTTTTTAAAATGCTGTTTATGTTCTAGAACGACCAAAGATTCAATGTAGCAAGACTCAATTAATCTAAAGTCCACTTTACTCGATTCAAAATATAAAAATAATTCATACATGATGAGAATGTACACAATCTCTGATCTCTAATTTTACTTTATCATCTTAAATCTTAAACTGATTTAAATGTTAGTGTGATAACTGAAGCAATTGGAGAAATCAAATCAATGAAGTCGCCACCAAGTATTTATTTATCCCACGTGAAGGAAAAAGAAAACACCGAAAAAAACCTATATGGAAAAAAAAAGAAGGTCTCATGACCAAGAGAAAGGGTAAAGGAGACGGTTAAACAAGGGGAAAATATTAACACCCCTCTAGTCTGTCGTACTCAGAAGGATCCATTATTGTTTGTTCTAATCTAAGAGTGTAAAAGTAAAAGTCTAAAGCCTAATGCTAAAGGAAACGCATGCAAAAGAAAATACGGGAAACGAAGGAATCTTTACAAAGTTGTGCTCGTTTTGGCTCCGTGATCTAATGCCTACGTATCATTTTTAAGGAATCAGAGCACCATAGTTTGGCGCAACAATTTTGATTTGTTTGTGTTTTTTAAATAAACGATGTTAATTTCGCATTCTACTGTTACCCGACCTTTGGAGACTCACGCAATTATCGTAGAAAAGAATTAACATGTTCTTAAAGGCAAAATAAAATTGAATTGGTTGGTATTTTTATGTAGATAATTGTGAACTAATCCCAATGCAAGGATCCACTCACCTTTCTCTACTTTTTAAAGTTTGAAATTTGAATCACTCAAAAGACTATGAATGAAATGAGAACAAGTTTATAGAATGCACTCGCTCATTCTTTTCCAAAACATGGTATATATATATATATATATATATATATATATATATATATATATATATATATATATATATATATATATATATATATATATATATATATATATATATATATATATATATATATATATATATATATATAATCTCGTGTATGATAGTACGCAAAAAGAATCGTCCCGAAGTATTGAAAATTGAGGAAGTTATGTTCCTTGCAAGTTAAACAGTTGAATGAAATTTAGCCAATTCCACAAAGTGACCTCTAAAGTATTCAAATTTTTTATGACCTTCAGCTCTTGACTTGGATAGATAAATAGGAGAAGACGTCAACGAGATTCATATGCCCAAGGAATCGCTCGAAAATATTGAATAATGAAGAACGTGTGATCTTTTGAACTTGAACGGTAAGATGTTGACTTTTAGGTCAAACTACTTCGAATCATCTTGCAAATCTTGATATTCTCTATTCAATTTCTGTCTCACACTATAACAAAAGAGAAACAAGACATCCATTCGTATTATTTCTCATTCTTTCGTGAAACTGAAACATCCATTCGTGTTTTTCCAAACGGAACAGTTTCTATGACTAGAAATCAAATGGCCGATATTAGAAATGTCATAGATGTTTTTTAATAAAAATATTTGACATGATAAAAGTTATTTTAGAAAAAGATAAGACCAAGCGTAGTTATGAGACGGGAGGGAGTAGTTAGTAGAAGTTGTAAAGTAGAGTACCATCGCACTTAAGAATCCAGATTCATTTATTTCATCATTAATGCATGTCAGATCTTATTACTTATTATGTACACCATGCACTTACGAATCCAGATCGCACATACAAATCCAACAAAATCAATGATTTCTAAATTGGTGAAATACTACGTTTTACTCCTTGCAGCTAACCCTTGAACTGAATTTTCAATCATTCAAATTTCAAACCATCATACATTTATAATTGTAATTTCAATTTTAAAAATAAATAAATTTGCATTGATTCGACAGTTACTATCATGTTGAATGTGACTTTTATATGAATCCTTGTTCCTAACTCTTATCTATAGAATTATATAAGAGTGTTTATTTCATATTTGTGTTTTAAATTTTTTGACACTTACTACTCTATAAGTCATTTTCTAAAATAAAATCATCTTAAATTATTAATCGTTTTATATATTTAATATTTTTTGGTTTATTACCACCGGTTTAGTCCGGTTCGGGGGTCAGTTCTAACATCAAGTGGTTTCAGTCTCCTCTCAATCACAACTTTTTTTAATATATCATTTACTATTTATTATTTCATCTTATTTAATTTTTTTAAATTCGTTTTTTCTAAATAATTAGTAAAAAATAATATTATAAATTAGATATAATTTATTTCTCATACAAAATTAATTAGACTTCTTGTTGCATAAAATATCTAAAATAACTTATAATTTATGTGGGACAGTGGGAGAGAGTATTTATTATCAATTTTATATTATGTTTTTGTAATTATCCATAAGTTATGGTCATTTTATACTGTTCTTAAAAAAGTATATTTATAAGTAGCTATAGTGTATAAGTTAGATAGGAAATGTACCATGCGCAATCGTTTAAATTACTCGAAGAAACAAGACATTCAAGATGAATATTGAAATAGTAGACATTTAATGCGTTAGTGTTATAAGTGTTGGAAAGGAGAGTCAGCTTTGGTACAAAAGATTGTGGCATTTGAACTTCAGAAATTTATGGCATATGGATTCAAAGAATCTGGTAATTAGAATTCCCAAGATTTTGGCATTAGAGAAATCTTGTGATGTACGCCGAAAAGGCAAGCAACTAAGATTGTCTTTTTCATCAGAATTGTCTCTAAGAGCAACTAATGTTTTGGGTGTTGTGCATTCTGATGTATGTGGTCCTTTTGAAGTACCTTTACTCGGGGGGAATAAGTACTTTGTGTCATTTGTGGATGAGTTCACCAGAATGACATGGCTAGCACTTATAAAGTTCAAACATGATATGTTTGTTGAGTTTAAGAAGTTCATAGTGAAGGCTGAAAATTAAAGTGGACAAAGGTTCAAGATTCTCAAAACCGATGGTGGAGGTGAGTTCAACTCTAGAGAGTTCAAGAAGTTCTATGATGAGGATGGTATTGAGCATAATGGTCTTGCTGAAAGAAGAAACAAAACTGTAGTTGCCATGACCAGAAGCATCTTTAAAGAGAAAAACCTACCTCATACTTTTTGGGATGAAGTTGTTGCTACTACAACGTATGGGCTCAACAGATTTTCAACTAAGAAGCTAAAGGACATAGTTCATTTAGAGAAGTGGAATGGAAGAAAGCAAAATGTGACTCATCTGAAGGTGTTTGGTTTTGTTTGTTACAAACATGTTCCAGAATCTTCAAGAAGGATTTTGGAGGATAGAAGCAATTTCATGTTGCTTACAGGTCACTACTCTACATGTGCCTATAAACTCTATTGCCCAATCATCAACAGAGTTGTTATCAACAGAGATGTGACAGTGACAGAATCATAAACATGGGATTGGAACAAGTCTGATCCTGCTTCTGGGGTTGAAGGTGTTTCTGCATATGCCTCGGAAGGAGACTCTAACTCTAAAGGTGATTTTGAGTCTGAAGCTAAATCTGAAGGAGATTCAAACTCTGAAGGTGACCTAGAATCTAAAGGTAACTCGGACTCTAAAGGTGATCCAAACTTTGAAGGTGGTCCAAACTCTTATGGTAGTCTAGACTCTGGTTGTAATCCTACTTTTGAAGATGTACCTGGCTCTTAAGATGAACTTGCACAATTCTAGTAGGCCACAAAGAATCGTACATATACCAAGGAGACTTGTAGACTCTAAGTTGCTACATGTTACTGATATTGACTTTGAAGGTGAAGTCACTAAGTGTGCCGTGATGGTGGATGTTGAACCAATCATCGTTCATATATGATGCCCTCAAGAAGAAGGTGTGGGTGAAATCCATGAAGGAAGAATTTGAGGCTATTGAGAGAAATAAGACATGGGGATTAACTACTTTTCCAAATAACAAGTAAACCATCATAGTGAGATGGGTTCTCAAGATAAAGTTAAAGCTAGGGGAGTCAATCGCCAAACATAAAGCAAGGTTAGTAGCTAGAGGATTTCTTCAGAAATTTGGTTTAGACTACTTTGAAGTGTTTGCACCTATAACTAGACATGAAACAATCAGACTATTGATTACTATAGCTGCAGATAAGAATTGGCCTTTGATATATTTAGATGTAAAATTTACTTTTGATTGCTCCTTTGCAAGAAGTTTATGTGTTACAACCTCCTGGATATGTGATAGAAAACAAAGAAGGGATGATGTACAACCTTCTTAAAGTTTTGTATGGACTTAAGCAAGCCCCAAGAGTTTGGAGTTTAGAAATTGATTCACTTTTCAAGTATCAAGGATTCAAAAAAATGTGAAATGGAGTACGATTTGTACGTAAAACATGCCTCTGATGGCAATGTGATTTTGGTGTGTCTATATGTTGATGACATATTGCTAACAAGAAGCTATAATGCTAAGATAAACAATTTCGAGAAGGTGCTGATGAATGCGTTTGATATGAGTGACTTTGAAAATATGATATATTTTCTAGGAATAGAGATTTTATGCTCTGAAAAGGAAATCAGTATGCATCAACTAAAGTATGAACTTGAGTTGCTGAAGAGGTTTAATCTGATGAATAGTAAGTTTGTAGTCACACCTGCAGAAACAAACCATGAACTAAATTCTAATCTAAATGGTGAGGATATAGATGCTATAACTTTCAAATAATTGGTTGGCTCTCTAAGATATTCGTGTCATACCAGACCTGACATATGCTATGCAATTGGTATGGTGAGTAGGTTTATGAGTAAATCAAAGTGGTCACATTATCATGTTGCAGTCAGAATCCTCAGGTATATAAAGGAAACTCTAAAGCATGGAATTCTATTTTCATTTGGAGTATCAGATCAGATGCTGTTGAGCTGGTATACTATTCAGACTCTGATTGATGTAAAGATAGAGTTGACAGAAGAAACATTGCATGTTACTTGTTTATGTATCTAGGTGCTCCCATTTCTTGGTGTTACAAGAAGTAACCAGTGGTTGTATTATCAACTTGTGAAAGTGAATACATTGTTGGAGTTTTGTTAGCCTGTCAAGTAGTTTGGTTGATGAATTTACTGCGCGAACGAATGTTCGAGGTGAGTAAACCAGTCAAGTTGATCATTGATAACAAGTCAGCAATAAACCTTACCAAGAATCTAGTGCTGCATGGGAGAACCAAACATATCAATACTAAGTATCATTTCTTCTGAAATCAAATTCATAATAGAGTGCTTGAAGTTGTTCACTATAGCACTCAGAAGCAACTTGTTGACATACTGACCAAGGCTACCAAGACTGAACACTTCATCATTTAAAGAGGTGAAATTGCTGTTGTTGATTTTAATTGGCTGAATATGAATTAGGAGATGGTGTTAGATGTAATTCAAATTCAGCTTTTGCACTTAACTTTCATTTGCTTTTTCAGTTTAATTTGATTTTGCATTTGGTTTCTATTTCATTTGGATGCTATTATATAAATCCAAAGTGAATTTCATTTGTAACGATTTTATAGTTTAAGTCTGAGATTGAAAAGTTAGTTACAAAATTTTCTGTCTCGTCTATATCTCCTTTCAGGTTTCCTTATTTAATTCTCGTGCATCAATGAAGGTGTGACCTCCAACAATTATTTTACTAGAAAATGTGTTAGACTAAATAAATAATTAAATAAATATGAGAGTTATGCAGTGAAGTGATTAATTTTTAGATACATTTTATATACCATATTGAAGTGATTTTTAGAAACTCTATAATAGTCTAAGCTATTTAACAGTTTTTTCATGTTGTGTGTTCCTTGTACAATAATTCCTTAAGTTGCATAGAAATATAATGAACTGAAAATATTAAAATCAAGAATTTTAACTATCCTTTTTAGAACGAAATTCGAATATGAATTCTCCCAATTGATATATTAAAATCAAGAATTTTAACTATCCTTTTTAGAACGAAATTCGAATATGAATTCTCCCAATTGATGAATTAATAGGTAAATAATAGATAGAAGAAAAAGATTTGTATGATAATGTTATGAAAAATGAATTAGGTTTGTCTTCATATATTTAATTTGAATATAAAATACTATGCATACTTCAATACTTCAACCACTTATTTAATGCAACCCATCCCGAAATCAAAAGCTTGTCGGTCATGGCTGAATGCATGGTTGATGTTAACGCACGTTTTTGTTTAGTGAGAATATGTTCTATTGCACTCTTCATAAATAGTAAGCAAATACATACAATTTGAAACACAAGCTTCAGTATCCTAAATATAGTCTAAATACAATATGGCCTTGTTTGAGTATGTTTCATTATTTGTAGCAATTCTCTTCATAATATTATGGAGACACAACAAAAATGTTCTTATACCAAATTGGCCAATCATTGGCATGCTACCATCAATTTGGCATAATCAATCCCATATTCATGATTTTGTAACCTCAGTTTTAAAACATCATGGAGGCACTTTTCTTTTCAAAGGACCTTGGTTCACAAACATTGCCAACTTTATCCTCACTAGTGATCCCATGAATGTGCACCACATCACCAGCAAGAATTTCACCAACTATGGAAAAGGTACTGATTTTCATGAGATTTTTGAAATTCTTGGTGATGGTATTGTCAATTCGGATTCCGATGAATGGAAGCAAGAGAGGGCACTACTTCATCCATTACTCAAAAATAAAAGTTTTATGATATTCCTTCAACAAACCGTTCAAAAGAAGTTAGAGAACTGTCTATTACCATTTCTTGATCAAGCATCTAAAGGTGGTCAAATACTTGATTTACAAGATATTCTTGAGACGTTCACCTTTGATAATATTTGCACTATCTCGTTTGGATTTGATGCAAATTGCTTTCCTTACAATTTCAACGAGTTATCAGAGATAGCTTATGTAAAAGCTGTTTCTGTGCTTGAGGATACAATATTGTTGAGGCACTATATTCCAAAATGTATCTGGAAGCTACAAAAATGGCTACAAATTGGTCAAGAGAAGAAGAACAAGGTAGCTCAACAAGATCTTCACCAATTCTTGTCCACATGTATAGCTAACTCCAAAGCTCATGAAGAGAAGAGAAGATTGAGAAGCAGTGAAGATGTGAATGAAAGTCATTCATGCTTGCTAATAAAACTAATAATGAAGGAAGGCTTGGAAAAGGAGGAGATCATTAAGAATGAGAAGTATGTTAGAGACACTGCAGTCAATCTCTTGGGTGCAGGAAATGGAACAATCAGTTCAGGTTTGTGTTGGTTCTTTTGGCTTCTTTCAAATCATCCTAATGTGGAAGCTAAAATCATTCAGGAGATCAGAGATAATTGTGAAAACCAAGAGGAGGATTTCATCACTAACTTAAGTTTTGAAAAACTTGATAAGCTTGTTTACCTTCATGGGGCTATATGTGAAGCCTTGAGGCTTTATCCACCTGTACCATTTGAGCACAAGTGTGCTGTAAAAGATGATATACTACCTAGTGGAGATGTTGTCAGTCCCAATACAAAGTTAATATATTCTTTGTATGCAATGGGAAGGATGGAACAAATATGGGGAGAGGATTGCTTGGAATTTAAGCCAGAAAGATGGATATCAGATAGAGGACAGATTATACATGTACCATCTTACAAGTTTATAACATTCAATGCAGGCCCAAGAAGTTGTTTGGGAAAAGATATTAGTTTTGTTCAAATGAAAATGGTTGCTTCTGCTATGTTATGGAAGTTTCAGATACATGTTGTGGAAGGTCATTCTATAACTCCAAGGGTCTCTGTTGTTCTTCGCATGGAACATGGCTTTAAGGTCAAACTCACAAAAAGAATCATTTGATACATGTGGAGTGCTTCTATCAACCTATTTGGATGCTACTGTTAATTACCTTAAAGTTTAATGTTTGTGTTAGTTAATGTTTATTAGTTTCTATTTGTTACTATTCAACTAGGTTTACTTTCAAATTTCTGTTATTCAGACTGTGTTTGTTGGTTTGTTAAACGTTGAGTGTTTTTTTTATTCACTTCTCCGAAATACATATCTTATTATAGTTGAGAGAAATATTTTACTACACACGGTGGTCTGTGGTAAATAAAGTGTGATTGTATATGCCCTCTTTATTACCACGGACTACTAGTCCCGGTAAAAACACAGTTGTGTAACAATTCTACCTAGTGTGTTCTCGATGTAAGGGTTGCACCCCTGATACGATATCTTATATTCAATTGCTTATTAAAAAAAAAAAACACAGTTGTGTAACTTACAACTACAGTTGTATCAGACAACAGTAGTAAAAGGTTGATGTCAGGGGTTTGATATCCAACGCAAGGATTTGTATAATACATTTCACCACAGTCCTAGATTTTAACCATGATGAAAGAGTTACCGCATAATATTTCACTATGGTCCTAGATTACAAATGTGGTGAGATGCTTAAATGAGTTTATAATAATTTATGTGGAATGTTTATTTCACCAACTGCTCACTAAACATATAACCTTTTGATCTGAGTTAGAAACCAATAATATGATAAATTAAGTTATATATTACAAGAATAAGTTACACTAATCAATGTTGTATGAGTTTTTTACGGTCCATTATCCGCATTTTGTTCTTTAATAATTAGAACTTGTTTCAATGCTTCTGAATCTTCTGCTAACACTTCCTTCACCTCTAGTTCATTTTGCAAAATATTATTTACTTTGTATACAAAATTAGAGGAGGAAAGTGGTACATTACTACAAATATTATTTTTTATGACAAAACTTTCACCTCAGTCAAAATTAAACCGAGGTATAATGCTAATGCGCGCCATGTTTTATTTTTTTAATTTAAAAAACAACATATTCTCTCGGCATTTAATATAATCGATGGGATAAACAATTCAGGACATGCTTCGAATCCCAACTATTAGGGCTGTTAAAAAAATCCAAGAACTGAACCAAACCACCGAACCGAACTTAAGTTAAAAGGATCGAACCATTATGTTTTGTTAGTGAACCAAACCATAATGCACAAAAAATTCTAGAACCGAACCGAAACTGAAATTGAACTAAAACTGAACCCGAACTGAACCAAAACTGAAAATGAAAAATACTTAAAACAAGATAATTTTTTTCTATATTGAAAAATAGTTTAACGGTTCGACTCTTTAATAAACGGTTTGATTAGGGAAAATTTTTCTTCTAACGGTTCGGTACGGTTTGAAATTTCGAAACGGTATACCAAATCATTAAGTCTTTCCCTCGGTGGAACCTCGACTGAGGTGAAAATAGCACATATTTTATGACGCCCTTCGTTACCTCATATACGGAACCGAGGTTAACCCCCATTTCTAACAGAGGTAAAAGGGGTTTTTATTTTTATAGTTGTGGTTATTATTGATGTTTAATGTTTACTGATTCTATTGATTTAGGTTTTGTTTTTGTTGTTATTATAGTTGTCGTTATCGTTATCGTTGTTGTTATTGAGATTTAATGTTTAACAATTCTATTGATTTTGTTTTTTTGTTGATGTTGATGTTGTTGTTTTTGTTGACATTTAATGTTAATTGATTCCATTGATTTAGTTTTTTGTTTTGTTTTTGTTGTTGTTGTTATTGTTATTATTGTTGATATTTAATGTTTAACGATTTATTTTGGTAGAAGCACAGTAGTGACAACTTCCTTTTTTATTGTTAAATTTAAAATAAATTACATTACACCACGATTGGAAATTCCAACCATAGAAAAAAGTTAGGGCACTACATTTCCCCACAGTTTGCAATTATAACTATGGGGAAAAGACATGGCGCTACATTTCACCACGGTTGAAACTGTCTATCGTAGGGAAAATTCTGTCGAACATGCCATTTCGGAAATGCCGAAATGGTTTTGATGGGAAACAAACCCATGGACTAGCAACTTTTCACCATGGTTGGAAGACCCAACCATGATGAAAAGTGATGCACTATTCAATTTTCACTTCAGCCATTAGTTCACGTAGAAAAATAATACATTTTCTTTCACACCCTTTATAACTATGGACCACCATTCACCGTGAAATCATTTTTCCAACCGAGATGATATATACTTTTTGTAGTACGTAGTGCTAAAGGTAAGAAACAACATGTGGTTCAAGCATGAGGAGTTTGATAGTTTTGTGGAAGAGGAGTGGAAAAGGATTGAAGTCAAAGGACGAGGAGATTATTGCTTGGTTGAAAAATTGAAAACTCTTAAAAATCGGATCTCTTGGTGGAACAAAACGGTCTACGGGTGGAAAGACCTCAAAATAGACAAAGATAGGAAAGATATGCACTCTTTTGATAACTTGTTTGTTCATTTTTCAGGTAATGTTCCGAAAGATGTGGTAAAAAAAAGAAGTAAGGTGGCGGAGGATTTTTGGGACAACATTAACAAAAGAGAAGGATTACTAAGACTCAAATCGAGACAACTTTGGCTTTCCGAAGGTGATGACAACACTCGTTACTTTCATAATTCCCTAAAAGATAGAAGAAGAAGGAATTCAATTTGCTCTTTTGACACTACGATGGGAAGAGTGGAAGGGGTTGAAGAAATAAAAGCGTTCACTTTCAAGCATTTTGAAAACTTCTTTAAAGAAGAAGTGTGCACTAGACCGGAGCCTATTCGGATTCATTTGAATTCTTTATCGAATGAAGAATCATCGGGGCTTGAGAAACACTTTTCCGAAGATGAAGTTAAGGAATCAATTTGGTCGTGTGATGGTAGCAAAAGCCCAGGACCGGATGGAATCTCATTGGAATTTTACAAAAGGTATTGGTTCCTCCTTAAAGATGACTTGATGAAGTGTTGCAATGACTTCTACCATAAAGGTACTCTTGTGAAATCTATCACTTCTTCCTTTCTTGCTCTTATTCCTAAAAAGAAGAACCCGCAAGATTTGTTAGTATCGACCTATTTGTTTAGCGGGGAGTATTTATAAGGTTATTACAAAGATTTTGGCGGCAAGAATGAGAGGAGTGGTGGACAAATTGGTTTCTCCAAACCAAACCGCTTTTGTTCCGGGAAGAAGTATGATGGACGGGGTGTTAATGGTTAACTAGATTCTTGATTGGGCAAAAAGGAAGAAGAAGGGGTGCTTACTACTCAAAGTGGATTTTGAAAAGGCGTATGACTCGATTTCTTAGAATTACCTTAGATGGATTATGGGTAAAATGGGATTTGGAAAGAGATGGATGAAATGGATGGAATCTTGTATTTTTACTAGTTACATGTCCGTGTTGGTCAACGATAGTGCAACAAAAGACTTCAAGGTTCAAATAGGATTACGTCAAGGTGACCCCATTTCACCATTTCTCTTTGTTATTGCTATGGAAGGTTTAACCGCCTTAACCAATAATTTGGTGGAGGCGGGAGATTTTAAGCCGTTCAAGTATGGAGAAAATGACTTTGTGGACATTCTTCAATTTGCGGATGACACCATCATTCTTGGAGAACCCACTTATGATAATCTTTGGAGTATGAAAGTGTTGTTGGGAGGTTTTGAGATTGTCTCCGGGTTGAAAATCAATTTCCATAAAAGCAATTATTTTGGAATTCAAATAGGTGAATGGCTCTCTAAATCAGCCACATCCTTCCTTGCTTGCAAAAGAGGGTCCTTCTGTTTAAATTTCTTGGTATCTGGGTTGGTGAAGGAGCTAATAAGAAAAGAACGTGGAAGGACGTGGTGGATAACATCACATCGAGATTATCAAAGTGGAAGGGTAGAAACATATCAATTGGTAGAAGAGCGAGTCTTATTGGATCCGTTCTCAATGCTATTCCTATTTTCACTCTCTCTTTTTTTAAAGCTCCGAGTAGTATTATTCAAGAAATAAGAGGTCTTCTTAGCAATTTTTTATGGTGTGGAAACGTAAAAAAAAATGCATTCATTGGATAAAATGGGAGAATGTTTGTAAGCCTAAAGGGAAAGGAGGATTAGGAATAAGAGATGTTGGAGAAATGAATAAATCTCTTCTTCTTAAGTGGAAGTGGAGAATTTTGAAGAGGACAAGGCAATATGGAGTAGATTTTTACTATTGAGATACAACAACCCGAAACTTAAAGTGTTAGCCTCTTGCAAGGATTCACTAAATCTGGATGATTCTAGTTGGTGGAGAGATATAATCCTTAATGATTTCAAAGAGGACGACTTGGCCGATGGTTTTACCGATTGGGTTAATTGTGATTTCAAGAAAGATAACAACATTCTTTTTTGGTATAGTTGTTGGTTGGGCGATCAAACTCTTCGTGCTTCTTTTCCGTATTTGTTCGATCGGTCAACCAATAAACTATGTGCGGTTGGCGAAGTGATCACTTGGAACAATGGTAATAGTACTTGGAATTTGGATGTTATTTTCGGAGTTGACTTTTTGGTTTCATCGGAACCGAATAATTCCAGCTTGAACGCAATCAGAGGAGGCTCGGTCTTTTACAACGATTTGAGGGACTTAAAGGTGTTACTAGAAGGTGTAGCGTCGAACATTTCGGCAAAGGAAGACTTTCATTGGAAACTAACTCCTACCGGTATTTTCTCGGTGGCTAGTGTGTCGCACTTGGTGTCTAATGCAAAGGAGTTAGCATGGCCAATTTCCACCATAAAGTTGCTGGAAGTAATTTGGAAGATAACCATACCGGCTAAGATCAAGATCTTTTCTTGGAGATTTTTTATCAATAGACTACCTCTAAAAGTCCTTCTAGCTAATAGAGGTATGTCTAATTTCACTTCTCTTGATTTCTCTTTTTGCTCTAACCATCCGGAATCTATGGAACATCTTTTCTTCCAATGCAATGTTTCGTTAGCGGTATGGAATAGAATTTTTCTTTGGTTGGGAAACGATGTGGATCTTTCTTTCGAAGAGTTCAAGAGCTTCGGGTGTATCCAAGACAAGGTGAAAAACACCAACATTAGAGCTAAATTAAACACAATTTGATTGGCTTTAATATGGTGTATTTGTATAATGAGAAATACCATCATTTTCAATAATGCTTCTTTTAGCTTCGATGTGGTGATCTCAAATATTTTGTTTTATACTTGGAGATGGGTTTGTAATAGTGAAACATATTTTAGGAGTAACTTTTATAATTGGTATAAATTACCATTACTCTGTTCCAACACTAATTAGTGTTTTCTTGATGTAGGGGTTGCACCCCTAGTGTGATTCATATATTCATTGCTTTTTTAAAATAAAAAAAATCTTAAATGTTGCTTGCTTTGAAGAACAAAGAAAAAATATTAATCACACTGAGTTTGAAGCACATAAAGTTGCAAAACCTTAAAAATATCAGGGTAAAAGAACAAGGAGTTGAAAATCATAAAATGTGAAACCCATAAAGTTGCAACTACACATGATGGAACAACAAAGATAGGTGTGCTAAGCAGAACCCAAATGCATGCTCATATATTACTCTCATTCACACATGCACAATTTCATCTCTCTCAAACACTTACTCGAGGTTGGAGTGCTAATAATCATCAAATACATCTTTTATCACACTAGAAGCTTCTCTAAGGTGTTTATGACCATCATTGTTATCACTAAGTTTTCTTTCCTTAAATTTAATAAATTCAAGAACTCCTTTTTATACACCGGATTTAATCTATTAGCTTTCATACAACTACAATCTATAATAAATTATGTAATTTAAATCTAATGCTTTTTAAATCATGCATCTTTAATTAAAACTTTAGTAAGAACAAAAACTTTATAAGTCACATTTTTAAAAACAAAATATTGTTAAGTCACGGCAATAATACAACAACACAAAAGCAAGTTAAAAGAGGTAAGGAAGCATGTCGGATTACAGAATGGAAGGTTTTAGAGAGAGCTTTTGGAGATGGAGTTCTTTTTCATCCAAAAAAAAGTTAAAAGAGGTAAGGAAAGTTGTGTTTAGTTGGCCACCGTTTAGAGCTTGTGGTTGTTTAGGAACGGTATTATTTTCAAGAACATGGTGAAGAATGCTAAGGACGTGGTTTGGGGTTGTAAAGCTTGGTGTGGAGGTGATCTTTTTTAGGGAAAATTACTCGTTCCAATTGTAATTTCTATGAGTTTAGGAAAAATTTGTTGTTTTACTTAAGTTAGTTTAGAATTTAGTTGGTGGGTTATTTTTCTTCTCGAGGTTTTCGTCGTTCTTTTGTAACCTTGGAACGATCAATACAACTTGCTTACAAAAAAAAAACACAAAAACAATCTCAATCTAATTTTCAATCACAACAACATATAACATTAAAAAAGTTGCTATGTTACAACCACTAAACAACAACAACGACATAAAAACACAATAACATGCAACATTAAAACTCTAGAGTTTAGGGTCTCAAGTACAACAACAACATTATAGTAACATCAATAGTGGTAAAATACTTCATATGCCATAAATGTGAAGAAGATTCAAAGAAATGAGTTTTGTGTAGCCTTCTTGCGAGTTTCGTCTTTTATTTCCTTGTTCAATTCGTACCTGATATGATGAAGGTTAGTGAAGAAATGAATATAGTGAAAATAGGTTTTCGGTAAGGAGTTGTTTTATTCTGAAGATTTTTTGCGAGAGCGTTGTTCTGTTTTGAAAGAAATAAACTACAATTTAATATGTTTTAATTTAAAAGGAACATTTTTCACCACATTTACTGCTAATAACTGGGGTGATATCTTATGATATTTAACGACAATTAGTTTTTCCAACCATAGGAGAAAGTTCTATAGATTTATCTATATAAAAGCTCAACATGTTCATTCACCATTTCATTAAATCAAACACATTCCGCCTCCAAACTTCATCTTCCATTCTTGTTGTGTTGTTGCAACCTTGAAAGTTTAGCCTTGAAGATACTAAAATAATACATTAAAAAATTTGGTTTGAAGATTAATGTTAAGTTTTACTTTATCAAGTAAATGATATGCTTAAATCTTGACATTGATCTTCAAAGCTTATATTTTTAAACTAGTAAAAATGAATAAAAATATCGCCAAACAAAAGTGTTTTAAAAACTAGTAAAAATGAATAAAGATATCGCCAAACAAAAGTGTTTTAAAAATGAATGAAAAACTAAATTTTATGCACTTGGATACGAAGCGTGTCCTTAAGAGAGAAATTTTCCCACATTTGAAAAACCTAACTTTGGTGAAAGGTTATTTAATTTTAATTTTAAAATAAACAAAAAAAAATACACACAACATTTTACCACAGTTGTTTCGGCTAACCGGTGAAATATGTTTGAAAGTTAAGAAAAAAAGAAAAGCGTCTATATAAATAGATTTTACCATGATAGACACTATGAACGAGATGAAATTCATTATAAATCTACATTTTGTAGTAGTTCCAGTCTTGAATAATTATTAGTATTATTAGTAATACACAACAAATTCAGAATTCGAAAATACTAAAGATGCCAATTGCCAGTAACAAACACATCTAGAAAATACTATATCTGACCATAAAGTTGTTTATCTAGAACAAGTAGAAACATAAAAAGAAGTTAAAGGAAACCCTCAACATACATCACACAAATTAATCTAAATTTCACACAACTTATATTAATATACCTACTTCAAATGCATCTTTTACTGACTTTTACCTTAAGTCCATGTTTCATACGAAGCATAAAAGAAACCCTTGGAGCTACAGAATGACCTTCCACCACCTGTATATTAAAATTCCATAACATGGCAACTGCAACCATTTTCATTTGAACAAAGCTAACATCTTTTCCCAAACAACTTCTTGGACCTGCATTGAATGCTATGAACTTGTAAGACGGCACATGTATAATCTCTCCTCTATCTGATATCCATCTCTCTGGCTTAAATTCCAAGCAATCATTTCCCCATATTTGTTCCATCCTTCCCATTGCATACAAAGAATATATTAACTTTGTATTTGCACTAACATGGTCTCCACTAGGTAGTTTATCAGATTTTATGGCACACTTGTGTTGAAATGCTAGAGGAGGATAAAGCCTTAAGGCTTCACATATAGCTCCATGAAGGTAAACTAGTTTATCAAATTCTTCTACACTTAAATTAGTAACCAAATTCTTCTCTTGTGTTAAGCAATTATTTTTTATCTCTTGAATAATTTTAGCTTCCACCGTAGGATGAGTTGAAACAAGCCAGAAGAACCAAACGAGACCTGTGCTAATTGTTGAATTTCCAGCAACCAAGAGATTAACTGCAGTGTCTCGAATGTATCTATCAGCCATTTCGCCCTTTTCCGATCCTTGCTTAATTATTTCTTTTAGTAAGCAAGAATGACTTTCATCAACATCTTCATCACCTTTGCAATGATCTATGCATTTGGACAAGAATCGGTGAAGATTTTCTAGAGCTACCTTACCTCTCTTCTCTTGACCAATTTGTATCCATTTTTGTAGCTTCCAAATATGTTTTGGAGTATAGTGCCTCAACAATATCATATCCTCAATCACAGAAATAGCTGTTACATAAGTGATATCGGAGACTTTATTGAATTTGTTAGGAAGGGAAATGGGATCAAAACCAAATAAAGAAGTGCAGATTATATCAAAGGTGAACCTCTCAAGAATATCTTGTAAATCAAGTACTCGTATACCTTTGGTCGCGTGATGATCGAGAAGTGGTAAGAGGAAATTCTCTAGCTTCTTTTGAATGTTTTGTTGAAGGGATATCTCAAAACTTTTTGTTTTGAGCAATGAATGAAGTAGGTTTCTCTCTTGCCTCCATTCATTGGAATCCAAATTGAAAATACCAACACCAAGAATTTCAAAAATCTCATGGAAATCAGACCCTTTCCCATAATTGTTGAATTTCTTGCTAGTGATGTGGTGCACATTCATGGGATCACTAGTGAAGATAAAGTTGGCACTGTTTGTGAACCAAGGTCCTTTGAAATGAAAAGTGCCTCCATGATGTTTCAAAACTGAAGTTGCAAAGTCATGAATATGGGATTGATTATGCAAAACTGATGGTAGCATGCCAATTATAGGCCAATTTGGTATAACTACATTTTTGTTGCATTTCCATATATAGTAGAATATTATGAAGAGAATGACAACAAATAAAGTGATATACTCAAACAAGTCCATATTGTACTTAGACTAAAGTGCATGTGATTCAAACTGTTTTTGTGAATGATATAATGAAGAAGAAGATCTGGGTATATACAAATCTATATATAAATAAGACCATTTTTACAATCAATTTTTACAAATGCATGTCTATAATAAATGGCCTCTCTTCTCTTGTAGATTTCATAATTAATACCAATAAAAAAAATGTCACAGAACCTCTAATGTAACAGTGTCTGGTCTTTGTTAACTACATCAAGGCATTACTACAAAGTTAAGCATTTTTCAATTTCTCATCACTTTGAGGAAATGTCAAATTATGCATTTATCAATTTTTAAAGGAAATGTCAACAATGATGCGTCAGTTACATGAATGACATCAATGACTCACCGAGTCATAAAAAAACCTCCCATTTGCAGCAACAAAAAATTATACAATTTAATATTGATAAGAACTAGTAATATACTTGTGCGTACGCACGGATATTTGTATGGTGTGCAAATTTGTTTTTAAAATGTAATAATAGAAAGACAAAATTGTTTAATAAATTTTTTTTAATATTTTAAAAATATATAATAAATTGGTGCCTATAATTTTTTTCATATATAAAAATATTTGAATCAATAATATATATATATATATTTTTTTTTCCGTATATAAATAATATTATTTTTTGTTTTGGCATTATTTAAAAAATATTTGAATTAACTGTAAACTTGTTCTCATTATTATTTAATATTTTGATCAATCACTTCATTTTTTCCGTTTATTTCACGCATTTACTATGGATGTTCTCCTTCTAGTGGCACCTGCAGGAACTTTATTTTATGAATTTAATTCTTTATCTCTTTTTTATTTCTTTTTCTTAGATTTGTAAAAAATTATTGTGAGTCTTTAACATTTGAGATTTGTTTTTCCTGTTGGAAACAA
Source organism: Vicia villosa (assembly GCF_029867415.1). Lineage (NCBI taxonomy): Eukaryota > Viridiplantae > Streptophyta > Magnoliopsida > Fabales > Fabaceae > Vicia > Vicia villosa. The sequence goes on along the minus strand of NW_026705551.1, from coordinate 325,506 downwards.
TTTTTGTAGCGTTGAAATTTACTTCTCTTTTAATCGGTTAGTGTTTTGACAATTATTAGTACTCTAATATTAAAATTAATATTTTTAATAATTAAGTATTATCATCTAAGTGAGAGATTGTTAGATTAATTACTTAATTAGTTAAATATGAATTGAATAATTAATTATTAATTAACTATATTAAACACTAAGTAATGATAAATTGTTTGATTAGATTTTGTACTTGAATAAGGGTAGTAACTCTCTCATAAAAGAAATTACTAAAATCCTACGAGGCACACTGTTTTAGTTACTCTTGATTACTCTATAATATACTAATTTTGTATTTTTCAATATACTAAAATCCATCAATAAGTTATTAGATAAATAAGCTTATTGATTATTAGATTAAAAAAACTGTTCTAAAAGACTTAATTTCGAGGCACACTCTTGATTACTCTATAATATACTAATTTTGTATTTTTCAATATACTAAAATCCATCAACATTAACTTATAGATTATTAGATAAATAAGCTTATTGATTATTAGATTAAAAAAACTGTTCTAAAAGACTTAATTTCGATATGGCCCCCCTATAAACCCCCATTAAGCATCAATGTTGATAAATATACTTCACTTTTTCATACACCGACTGAATATCTGGTTAAACAGGTAAAGATTATGGTTAATTTAATTCAATTCACGTTGTAAATTATGGTTAACTCATATAATTGAACACACCACCATTTGAAGTGGTCATCTACTCAACTTAATTAATCATATTTTTTCAGATAATTAACCAAGTCGTACGAGTATACAAAAAGGGTATCCATTAAATATTTCCTGCATTCAATATACCACACCCATGATTAATTCAATATCTATCCATTTTCTATAAGACACACAACAAGAAAATAGTACTACTTGAATAACACCATTTCACTAGAACATACATGATATAGATTTAAAGGAGACACACGAAAATAGTACTACTTGAATAACATTATTTCACTTGGACACACATGAGATAGATTTAAAGTAGACACACAACATGCATAGCACTTATATATATATATATATATATATATATATATATATATATATATATATATATATATATATATATATATATATATATATATATATATATATATTATATATATATATATATATATATATATATATATATATATATATATATATATGCTTCTTTTACTGACTTTGACCTTAAAACCATGTTTCATGCGAAGTACAACAGAAACCCTTGGAGTTACAGATTGACCTTCCACAACATGTATATGAAACTTCCATAACATAGCAGCTGCAACCATTTTCATTTGAACTAAGCTAATATCCTTACCCAAACAGCTTCTGGGACCTGCATTGAATGCTATGAACTTGTAAAATGGTACATGTATAATCTGTCCTTTTTCTGATATCCATCTCTCTGGCTTAAATTCCATGCAATCATCTCCCCATATTTGTTCCATCCTTCCCATTGCATACAAAGAATATATTAACTTTGTATTGGGACTAACATGGTGTCCACTAGGTAGTACATCAGATTTGACTGCACACTTGTGCTCAAATGGAACAGGAGGATAAAGCCTTAAGGCTTCACATATTGCTCCATGAAGGTAAACTAGCTTACCAAGCTCTTCGACACGTAAGTCATTGATCGAATTCTCCTCTTGTGTAAAATAGTTATCTTTGATCTCTTGAATAATTTTAGCTTCCACGGTTGGATGAGTTGAAACAAGCCAAAAGAACCAACTCAGACCTGAACTAATTGTTCCACTTCCTGCAGTCAAGAGATTTCCTGCAGTGTCACTAATATACTTCTCATTCTCAACCATTTCATCCTTTCCCAAGCCTCCCTTCATCATTAGTTCCTTTAGCAAGCATGAACGACTTTCATCCACATCTTCACCTTTGGAAGTAGCTATACACATGGTTTTAAATTGCGGTTGCGGCTGCGGATGCGGTTGCGGTTGCGGATGTTGCAGTTGCGGTCATTGCGCTTGTTGCGATGCGTATTGCGGCCGTTGCGGCGTGAATTTTTAAAAGGAAGTGTTTGAAATATTATATTGAAAAACACTTAATGTTATGTTTTTTCATTATATAAGAAGTAAATTGAATTTTAGACTTCTAATATATTGATTTTTGATGAAAATACTTACAAAAACATGATTAAAATTGTCCGATGGGGTTCCTAATACATCCGGAAGCGAGACTATAAAATCACACCGCAATTGCGGTCCGATGCGGTTGCGGAGACAACCGCATCCGCAATATTGCGGGTGCAATTGCGGTTGCGGACCGCAATTTAAAACCATGGCTATACATTTGGACAGGAATTGTTCAAAAATTTGCTGAGCTACCTTGCCTTTCTTCTCTTGACCAATTTGAAGCCATTTTTGTACCTTCCAAATATGTTTTGGAATATAGTGCCTCAACAATATCATATCCTCAATCACGGAAATAGCTTTTACAGAAGCAATATCTGAGACTTCTTTGAAATTGTAAGGATGGCAAATGGGATCAATACCAAATATAAAAGAGCAACTTATATCGAATGTAAACCTTTCAAAAATATCTTGTAAATCAAGTACTTGTACACCTTTGGATGCATGATGATCGAGAAATGGTAATAGCCAATTCTCCAGCTTCTGTTGAATTATTTGTTGAAGGGATATCTCAAAACTTTTTGTTTTGAGCAATGAATGAAGTAGTGTTCTCTCTTGCTTCCATTCATTGAAATCCAAATTGAAAATGCCAACACCGACGTTTTCAAATATGTCATGGAAATCAGACCCTTTCCCATAGTTGATGAAATTCTTGCTGGTGATGTGGTGCACATTCATGGGATCACTAGTGAGGATAAAGGTGGCAATGTTTGTGAACCAAGGTCCTTTGAAATGAAAAGTTCCTCCATGATGTTTCACAACTAAAGTTGCAAAATCATGAATATGGGATTGATTATGCAAAACTGATGGTAGCATGCCAATGATTGGCCAATTTGGTATAAGAACATTGTTGTTGCATCTCCATATATATAAAATTATGATGAAGAGAATGACTACAAATAAAGTGATATACTCAAACAAGGCCATATTATACTAAAGAGGTTGTGATTTTTATTGTCTTTTTGAATGATAATAGTGAAGAAGATGATATGGGTATCTATATCTATATTGATAAATTTATATGCAATTCTGAAATTAATGACCTCTCCTCTCTTGTGCATTTCACAATTATTACCAAAAATAAAAGCTCACCGAATGTGTAATGTTACACTGTCATGTATTTATTGACATAACCAATGCATTACTCCAAAGTTATGCATTTATCAATTTTTAAAGGAAATGTCAACAATGATGCGTCAGTTACATGAATGACATCAATGATACTCACCGAGTCATAAAATGAGTCTCGCATTTGTTAGAAAAAATATTAAGAAAATAACACTTTTATACTATAACTAGTGTCTTACCCGTGCGTTCGCACGGGTACCCGTCGTTTTCGCGCATTGTGATTGAGAAAAATAAAAGATATTAGTAAAAGATTAAGTTTTGGGTAAAATTGAAAAAGTTATAAAAATAGTAATATTTTATTTAACAAATTATAATGAAGGAAAAGTTTTAAAATCGCAAATTCACGAATTATAATGAAGAAATATTCAATCAAATTATATAATTCAATTAGTGATAACTATTAGCCCAATCTCAAACTATCAGCTAAGGAGAATCGATTATTTTTTGCTAGCTAAGGAGAAAATTAATTATTTTGGCTCAATTATAACTACAAACTAACAGCCCAATCTTAAACTATCAGCTCTGTCTTGTAAGCCAATGAAAAACCACTACAAACTCCATTTATAATAATGATTCATTCAAAATGCATAATTAATAGAAAAATACTTTGACCAGTTACTTCATGTTCCCGTTAATATTCATTATTTTGATAAGTAACTTCGTATTCCCGTTAATATTTCAAATTTCTTCCCGTTAATTTTCAAAATTTTGATCAGTAACTTCATGTTCTTGTTAATATTCATTATTTTGATCAGTAACTCCTTGTTCCCGTTAATATTCATTATTTTGATCAATAAGTTCGTGTTCCCGTTAATATTCCAAATTCGTTTCCGTTAATATTCAAAAAAATTATCAGTAACTTAATGTTCCTGTTAATATTCAATATTTTGTCAATAACTCCGTGTTCCCGTCAACATTTATTATTTTGATTAGTAACTTTGTGTTCCCGTTAATATTCAAAATTTGTTCCTGTTAATTTTTAAAATTTGGATAGTAACTTAATGTTTTCGATAATATTCAAAATTTTGATCATTAACTTTGTGCTCCCGTTAATATTTAATATTTTAATCAATAACTCCGTGCTCCCGTTAATATTCAATATTTTGATCAGTAACTCCGTGTTCCCACTAATATTCAATATTTTGATCAATAAACTTCATTTCCCATTAATATTCAATATTTTGACCAGTAACTTCATGTTCCCCTTAATATTTAATATTTTGATCAGTAACTTCGTGTTCTCGTTTATATTCAATATTTTGTTCAATAACTTCATGTTCCCGTTAAAATTCAATATTTTGATCAATAACTTCAAGTTCCCATTAATATTCATTATTTTGATCACTAACTTCGTGTTTCTGTTAATGTTTCAAATTTTATCCTGTTAATATTCAATAGTTTGATTAATAACGCCATGTTTCCGTTATTATTCAATATTTTTAGCAGTAACTCCATGTTCCCGTTAATATTATATACTTTGCTCTGTAATTTAATACTCACGTTAATATTCAATATTTTGATTACTAACTTCATGTTCTCGTTAATATTCAATATTTTGATTAATAACTTCATATTCCCGTTAATATTCAATATAGTTTGATCAATAACTTTGTTTTCCCGTTAATATTCAATAGTTTGATCAATAACTTCGTGTTCACGTTAATATTCAATATTTTGATCAGTAACTTTATGCTCTCGTTAACATGCCATTTCTTATCAGTAACTTCATGTTTCCGTTAATATTCAATACATTTAATATTTTGATCAGTAATTTAATATTATCTTTAATATTCAATATTTTGATTAGTAACTTCATGTACCCATTAATATTAAAAAAAATTCTATTAATATTCAATATTTTGATTAATAACTACATGTTCCCGTTAATATTCAATTTTTTTATCAGTAACTTCATGTTTCTATTAATATTCAATATTTTGATGATATTTTTGAAACAAAAATAAATTAATTTTAACATTGTTTAAAAATATTTGTTGATAATTAAATTTTTTTATAATAACAAAAATCTTAAATTGACAAATTATAATGAAGAAATATTCTATCAAATTATATAATACAATTAATAATAAATATTTAATATAATTGATTAAACTCGATTTACAAATCAAATATATTATTCCATATATAAAGTATTTGAATCAATAGTTAATTATTCCTATATATAAATATTTTTGTTTTGGAATTATTTATAAAACTATTTAGGCTTAATTGCAACTTTAATCCTCCTATTTTGTCTTTTTCTTAATTTTGATCCCTCTATTTTAAAAATTACTATTTTAGTCCTTTTTTAAGTTTTCTGTGCAATTTTCGTCCCTCTATTTTGTTTTTTTCTGCAAAATTAATCCCTATTCCTGTCTCTTTTTCATTAGAAAACTCAAAAAGGGGACCAAAATCGTAGTTTTAAAAATGGAGGACTAAAATCGAGAAAAAGACAAAATAGGGGGACCAAAGTTGCAATTAAGCCAACTATTTAAATCAATTGTAAACTTATTCTCGTTATTACCTTTAATTAAATGTGTTAATATCAGTACCATATGTGCGTACCATATAATTACTCGTGTGTATCCGTAATATATTATTTTGTATTTGGATAGAATTGACCCATTAAAGTTTTAATGGTAATATTTCAATTATATTATATTATATATAGATAAATATATATATATATATATATATATATATATATATATATATATATATATTGATTATTGATGAACTTGTTCAATTAAATTTTAAATTTTATAAATGACAAACAAATTGTATGATTAATAAAAAATATCATACAATTTTGATATTATTTACTCATATATTACTTATGTTTCATTATATTATTACTTTATTCATACATTACTTATGTTTCATTCTATTACTATTTATTCATACAATACTTATGTTTCATTCGATTACTTATGCTTATTAAACACCCATAGTTATTTTTAAATATTTTTTTTTAAAAAAAGTCAATAGATCTAATATATTTATTTTATTTAATAATCTCTAAAAAATTTCATTTATATATATATATATATATATATATATATATATATATATATATATATATATATAACTTTCATATTTTATATTTTAAATAATTTAGTAGTATTAGTAAGAAATCTTATTAAAGTGAAAATAGAAAATAGTAGTTAGTTTTTCTATACAGAGAATGACGATGGCACATGTTGTATTTTAAATATTTCGAAAATATACTTTATTTTTATAATAATATCTATGAATATTTTATCAAAAAACTCCATACAATATATAAAAGCAATGATATGCCTAAAACATTTTATTAAAATATGTATCTAATAATATTTATCTTTTTGTTAAATGAGAGGTTAAAAATCTTCTAACCATATGAAATTTGGTTTCAAAATTATGTTGATAAATTCATTATTTTGGAAAGTTTCTATTAAATAATTTTGAAGGAAATCAAGTGAGATAAATTATATTTATTAATTTTTAATGATAATATGATTCACTCATTTTTTGGTGATACAACATCAATATAATTGGAGTACTAAATATATTTGTAACGTATTTATTTTATACCAATTAAGATATTGGTAAGTAATTGATATGATTTTAATGTATTGATTCTATATCAATTAAATTATTCCCAACGTACTGATTTTAAGGTATGGGTCGTTAAAAAGACTTTTATATCTTACAAAGTTAGATAATTTTAGGTAAATCATACAAAAGTACAATATTTACTCAAAATTATATTATTTTTAGGTAAATCATACAGTATTGTAAAAACAATATAATTTTGTAAGATATAAAAGTACAATATTTTCTCAAATCTAATAATTTAATATACATATGGTAAGTACTAAAAGAATAAGAAATCAAAAGTTGCAATCACATGCATTAAATCATAAATTAAAAGTTGCAATCAATCGATCAGTGATTACTAAAGATAATTATGATATTTACTTTTTTATAAGTAAATGATTTATGTCTTTTCATTCTAAACTCTTTATTTACCTAAAAAATATACTATTTTTTTCTTTATTCTTTGATTCTATTTTCTTATACATTTCAAAATTATGTATATGTTTTGAATTTGTAAGATTTTATTATATTCTATATTTATTTTTTTTGTTCGACCTTAGAATAAATAAATATCAATAATATTTTATAAAACTAACTTTATAAATTATATATATATATATATATATATATATATATATATATATATATTGATAAACTTAATTTTTTTAATTTGACCTAACTAAAATATTCTTTAGTTATATGAATTAATATACAATATTATGTTATTTATATATTATAATATCTATAATTTTTATAGCTACTAAGATTTAATATAAATATCACTCAAAGATAAAATCAATTAATCAATGAAATTTATTTATTAAAATTTGCAATAATATACCAATTATTTCCATATCAAGAAAATAGGTGTGCTGCTTCATTATTTCAACAAACCATTCTTTAAAATCACGTTCAAATCGACCATAATGCTTGGATATTATAATGGATAAGAAGTTAAAAATTGTAATCACATTAAATCAAAAAATTAAAAATAATAAATCAAAAGTTGCAATCAGATTAAATCAAAAATTAAAGTTGCAATCAAGTAAAATGATTATGATATTTAATTTTTTTATAGGTAAATGATTTATGTCTTTTCATTTCAAAACTCTTTATTTACCTAAACAAATATAATGTTTTTTTCTCTACTCTTTGATTCTATTTTCTTATAAATTTCAAAATTATGTATACATTTTTAATTTGTAATATTTTATCTTTATTTTTTGTTTTGTTCGACCTTATAATTAATAAATATCAATAATATTTTATAAAACTAACTTTGTATATATTGATAACCTTAATTTCTTAATTTGACCTAACTAAAATATTCTTTAGTTCTATGAATTAATATAAAATATTATCTTATTTACATATTATAATATCTACAATTTCTATAATTACTAAGATTTAATATAAATATCACTCAAACATAAAATCAATCAATTAAGATTTATTTATTAATATTTGCACTTAAAATATAAAAAATTAAAGTTCATTCTATGAATTAATATAAAATATATGTTATTTACATAGTATAATATCTACATTTTTGACAAAACTTGCGCAAGCATAACCCAGTAATTTCAAGAGATTCTCCATTGTATATTGACACCAGCCAACTTGATTTCTACTTCTACAGCTCAAACTTTCGGGACAGTCAAAGAAGAATATTTATTTCAAACGAAACGTATAGACGATGTTTTCTACTGTCTACACCAGAAAAAAATCCAAAACACATATTAGGACAATATTTAAATTGTTACTAAAAAATAAAAAATAGGGATTGGAAACAACCCATGTAAAAAACAAACCATATACTATGGAGTGACGCCAATTGGTACTTCAGAATGATACATTACAAATTCAACCTGCAAATAACATGAAACGCCAATTAGTACTTCAGAATGATACACTACAAATTCAACCTGCAAATAACATGAAAGATATTTTCTGTCAAGAAAAGAAAGAAAAAAATGTTAAATTCCGGTTTGTCCATGAATAGTCGTGGGAATGGCTGTAATTGCAAAAATAGTATAAACCAAAATTTTCCACATGAATAGTCGTGGGAATGGCTGAAATTGCAAAAATAGTATAAACCAAAATTTTCCACGATTAGGTTTGATGAACATGATAGATACTGTGAAAGTATGATGGTTATATATAGTAATGATAAAAGTGTTTTGGAACGTGGAAGGTGGAGGGCTTGTGTTTTGGAACGTGGAAGGTGGAGGGCTTGGAAGGCAGAAGCATTATATGAGGTCATTAGTGCTGTAAGCAATTGTGAATGTGAATGGCCAGAGAAAGTAAATAATTTGTAACTGCGAGATCATGAGAGGTTGGAGGTTTAAAGTTCAATCCTACAATGGGAAAGGAATGATGTGGAATTTTGTGAGAAGAGAGGCTGATGTGGCATAGCTAAGAGATGAGGAAATGGTAGACTTTTCTTATATGATAGATTTTTTCATGAGTGAGGCTAACAAGTGCCCCAAAAGAAAGTATTATAAATTCATTGTATTGAATACAAACAATATTTTAATAATTTTAATTATTTATGTTTTCAATACATTGAATACATATATTTTGAGTAAAAATATCTCTTTTTTTATTTTATTAAACAATATTCAACTTATCTTTTTAATCCCTTAACCAGTGTTCCGGGAGCACTCGTTAGAATGCCCCTTTTTTCAATAGAAAATCAGGAACTATATATTTTATATATTAGAAAGAGAAAAAATAAACTAAAAAATATAGAAAAATACAAAAAGGAATAATGAGACCAGAGTTGTGCAGAATACCAAACCAAATTAATATTCCGCTCGAAAAACAAAACAGAAGAGCAAAAACAACAAGCAAGCCTTGGAAGACAACAATTCAATCTATTCTACAAATCTGAAAACAACAAGTCTTGGAAGAGACCAGGCTGGAGGGAGGTAGACACAACCACCTACGAAAAACAAGAGGAGACAACTTCCCCCCGCATACCCCTAAACAGAATGCCACTTGAGTTCCCATCCTAGACAGTCAAATAAACGACAATACATGGACCATGATGCTTAATCCACCTCCACACCAAGCTAATAATCATAGTCATCGATCTACTGACGAACCGTCCAACACTCTCGATATAAAATGACCTTATTTCTCATTTTCCAAATTGTCCATACCACAGAATGTCAGATTAAAACCTAGCCAATAAGTACACAAGTTTTACATTCCCTAGACGCTGAAACATCTCAAATACCCTTAAAATCAAATAAGGTAGAGGCACGGGCCACCTCAGCCACCTTAAAGCTCTTTAACAAATAGTTGAAGCAACCTCACACAAAGAAAACTGTTAATTCTATGATTGACATTAATTTTAGTAAAACAAATTAGACATCAACATGTTAAATATGATGTTTTAACTTGCAGAAAATATATGTTGAACAACATGTTCTATCAACTGCAACTGGTATAACATGTCGAGGGAGATGTTCTATGCAGGATCATCCGACATCGTGACTGCATGTTAAGTTGAGTTTTTGAAATCTGTTTAAGTTGTTATAGATGCAGAATATTCTTGGAATATTATGCAATCCAATGTGGCACTTAATTTAAGGATAAAATATTTTATCTATTTTTCAAGATGTATTCATGACTTCTAAATATGGAGATTATTTAGGAAACTAATGATTAAAGACATATTTTCATGGAGAAGCGTTAGCAGTCTCCTTGCTGCGTTTTGAAGCCGAAAGACCAGATGTGTGCTTTAAATAGAAGACAACAAACCTAATTGTAAAGTGGAACTTACAATGTAATAGGTTAGAGTTTGTGTGTTAAATGTGAGTCTCTCTAATATCATTCTTGATAGAAGAGTAGGAGTGTTTTTATTGTGTTGTAAGTTTTGTCATTCATTCATAAGTTGTTAAGTATTGAATGTTTGTATGTCACTTAGATATCATTGATACATTGTTCTAAGTGTGTGTTTCTTGAGTCTCAAGCAATTGTTCTTGATTGAAACTTTAAAAGATCAAGTATTATTCTTGATTAAGAGGTTCTTAATCTAGTATTGTTTGTAATTGATGATTGAGGTAAAGAGCTGTCAATATCAGTAACTGGGATTCATACTGTGAGACATCACTGCGGTGATTCAGAGTGAGACGAGTTTCTCATAGCTAAGAGGTTTTTAGGTAGAAGTTGCACTGGGTAGAGATTAAGTGAAGTTGTAAATCAGAGATTGTTTAGCTTCGAATTGATACTACTAATAGTGGATTTCCTTCTTGGATTGGCAGTCCCCAGAGTAGGTGTTGTTGTACACCGAACTGGGTTAACAATTCTGTGTGTTCAGTTACTTTCATGTTTACCTTGCCATTGTATGTTGTTCAAAGATCAATGTCTCGACATTTCTTAGGATATCTGAGATCTGAATACTATAATTTCATAAACAAATGATTAGCCGACATCTCCACCCGCCTCTTACACAACACACACACACACCATAATACCGGACCCATATTCAGTTTGTCGCCTCAGAAGATTCTTCTTGGTCTATAGCCTATTCTAAAGTAACTTCCATGAGTACACTACAACTTGAGTAGGTATCCAAATCTTCAAATTCCTATAAAGCTCCACCACAACACCCTTTCAAACCTACCATCTCTACCCTCTTCCAACCCCAAAAACAATACTTAGTTGATCTTATTGAAAAACTCTATTCAGATTTGGTATCCAAACCCAAGAATCAATCCGGACTTGCTTAACCACTCTTAAAATTAGATCAAGCAAACCCTCACGAAGTTCCTCATACCAAACTAAAATAAGGCCGTCTCCACCCAAAACTCAATATTTAAACACCCCCCGTTAAAGAACCTAGAGCACACACCATCTGAGACTTTTTCTCCAAGATAAGAAACAACTTCTCTAAAGAGACAGACAATGGTATAATCCCAACTCAGAAATCGTGCCCTAACCAACTTAGCACAAAACGAGGTAAACCAATTCATCTCCGATCAAGTGGGGACCCAAGGATATAACACTTCTCCACCAACGAGACACTCTCTTAATACCTCCTACCTGACCCCTAAAAAGGAGTCAAAACCCTGGGAACCATACCTAGCGAAGCTAAGATTCCTCTAGATATAAGGCAAATCTATCCAAATCCTCCACCTTCACCTTCACCTACTAAGAATGAAAGATTAACATATTTAAGATCCTTCACTCCAAATCCACCTACCCTTTTGGCTTAACATCATCCTCTCATTTAATCCACACGTACTTAGAACCTTCTTTGAAAGCCTCCTAAAGAAACATCATACATACCAACCAACTCTTTTCAAACAGAGGTTGGCATCTTCACGAATTTATCAATTGAACTCTAATTAATATTGTAAAATCACTAGTATTCTATCTATGTTTACGGTAATTAAAATATATCAAATGTTACCATAAATAATATTGATAATTGAGAAAAATTACAATGGTTAAATGCAGAAATTATTGTAGAATAATAGAAACATTTTTTATTATAAATAATTAAAAGGTTTAGATATACACTTTGTCCTTAAAATTTTTTGTGTTTTTAATGTTTGTAAAAGTATATAGTTTAATTTTTGTCCTTTCTAATGTATTATGTTTGATTTTTAGTCTTTATTATTTTGTTTTAGTTCATACAATATTTATCTGTATATACTAAACTTAATTGATTATCATAATTGGGGTATAGTGGCACAACTTGAGCGGCAATAACACATTCCTCACTGAAGATAGACAATTAGCTATCAATATTCAATGGTGCAAGGATTTTAGGTAAGATACGACAAGCACACAATCAACATGTATCTCTGCAAACTATAAATTTAGATTACACAACTAAGAGGGGTGAATTAGGTTTAATGGTATTTTTAAAGATTTTAAGTACTTTTTTGCTTTTTTTTTTAGTTTCCCTTATGAACATATAAAATGAATAAGAAATAGAAAACTAAAGTGCACTAAAGTAAATGAACACAAGGTATTATACTAGTTCCTCTTATCAATCAAGGGTACATTTAGTCCCCTCACATCATATGAGAGATTTTCACCAGTGTTAAATATTTGTACAAGCCTTACTCCAAGGCTTCTCCTACGATTTTCTAGCAATAACAAAGAAGCACACTACTTTCTTGATTTTTAAACACCAACAACTATGGTGGAATTTGAATCTCCCTGTTTCAAATGAAATTTCCAACAAATCGAAAATAATATTTCCTATTTGCAACAAAGAATCACCACACACTTGGTAAAAAATTACAAACAAACAGATTTTTATTAAGGAGACTTTGCCGCAACTATAATAATTTGTAACTTTGCTGCTTTTTTTTTATATATTGACAATTTCAATCTTCTTCTTCAATGAACAAATCAATAGAATATAAATATTTAAATGCTCCATACTTTTTTTAAATCTTTTTTTTAAATGCTCCATATTTAAATGAACAAATCAATTGATAAGCTTTCACTTGAAGAGGCTGGCTATCAAAATTGTGTTAGTGTTCCTGTCGGTGCACCTGGAAAGGTTTATTCAAAAGATTTGCCGTGACTTTTCGATGTCGTGTTTGTCTACCTTCATGTGCAGTTGAAAATGAAGTTCCGATTTTTTATGGGGTGATACATTTTAATTTATCAAGTTCGGCAAATTTTCTTTGGAAACAATTTTCTTTGGATTTTGTGAAGACAATTCTACACGGTTAGCTTAGTACTGCAACATTCTACATGGTAAGACGATTTTCTTTGGAGCTTTATTAAAGTACTGGTTTTGTTATTTTTAATAAAAATATTGGTTTCGTACAACACTGCTACCAATATACTTATATGCAGTTTTGGTTAATAGTATTACTTTTCGATTGCAGCAAGCTAACAAAGGCTGTTGGAGGAAAAACAATGCAGGATGTGAAGAGACATTATAAAAGCTGGTAAATCAGGACCAACATAAGACTTACATGAAATAAAATATGATATTTCGCAACCACTATAAAATCTGGCAAATGAGAATGAATCAACATCATTATGACCCAATGATGTAGTGAGATAAGATATGAATGTAATTGTTGCTATTTTTCTCTTTCTTCATCTTCTTTTTCATTTGGTATTTGTTCTTAAACAGTTTCTTTTTGCTTGCAGCTTTCAGAAGGTAATCTGCCCTGTTCAAACATGTCAATCCAAAACCAACTGAAGACTTCTTTGATATAGATGTTACATAATTTGAAGTCTCCAATTTATGTGATAATATCTCGCTTAAATTGTTAATTAACTTGCATAAATAAGATGTTAAATGTACGGTGTACTATGCTTTTTGGAAGAACATATCTAGTATGAGAGAGAAAGTTCCCACTTCTCTGTCCTCTCTCTAGTTTTCTTCTGGCTTTTGTATTCCTTGTGGTGTCTCTGAGTATGGCCGCTGAAGGTTCTGTAGGTGCAGGTGGATGGAGGAAGGTGGATTATCGTAGGAAGGTGTCTTCAAGGTGGGATATTGCGGATGGTGGTAAGGGTAAGGTGGAGGTGAAGGACGCAACCCCGGTTACTTCCTTCTTTGTGTCGGAGTTCGGTGTGAGGTGGAAAGCTTTGGATCTGTACTACGAATTTAAGGCTTTCGGTGATATAGTGGAGGTAGTGGTTCCTCCTAAGAAGGATAGATATGGTAGGAGATATGGTTTCGTGAGGTTTGTTAATGTGCCTGATGTTAAAAATCTGGAGACCAAGCTAGACAACTTGTTTCTAGACGGAAGGAAGCTGCACGTCAATTTGACCAGATTCCTAAGACCTGTCTTAGGGAAGTCAGATCCTGTTCAGAAGGATAGAAGGGAGTTTGAGGGGATAGGAGAAAGGAGAGGAGCTAGGTGCAACGAAGTGGGCGGTAGTAACCAGAGTCGATCCTTTTCTGATGTATTACAAAACAAGAATCCGCCTAGGGCTACTGGCACGTGGTTAAAACCTTTAGTTTTCTCTCCTAATGTTGATGATCTCAGTCAGTGCTTAAGGGCATTCACAGGAGTTGTCAAGAACCCAGATGCAGATGTCAACCTCAAAAAGCTCTTTCTAGAAGAAGGCATCTTTTCCATCAGAGTTACTCCTCTTGGACCTAATCTCTGTCTGCTGGAGGACCTGATAGAGGGCGAGATTTTAGAGTTCCTGGAGGAGAGAAAAGATTGGTGGCAGCTTTGGTTCAGTTCCGTCAAACCGTGGAATCCGTCTGATGTAGATTATGAAAGGTTGATTTGGATTAGGGCCATGGGTGTTCCGTGCCACGCATGGGGGGAGTCTTTCTTCAAGATGTTAGCTAATTCGTTTGGATGCTATGTGAAAAGCGATGAAAGTACCGCCCTCAAAACCAGGATGGATGTAGCACGTTTTTCCATTAGAACCAGAAGATTTGACTTCCTGGATGATATTGTTAAGGTGGAGATAGACGGAGTGGTATATACTATTACCATTATAGAAGACATTGACTGGGGGAGATCCAAGTCTTTCGAGCCAAGAGTCAGGGATGGTGAGGATTCAAATCAGTCCCAGTCGGAGGAGGAGGAGTTTGCGATGGGAGATGGAGGGGAGGAACAGGCGGCGCCGTTTGACCTATCGCTTTCTGGAAACGGTGATGGGACGGGAGACACTAGTTCCTCGGTTGCAGAAAGAAGTACAGGGGTTGACAGCAACCTTTCTCCTAAAAGGTCTCAATTTCAACCTGGAGATGAAAAGGCTGTTTTTGACTCTATTGATAGAGTTGGCGTTGCATCTTCCGAGGCTGTTTTGTCCAAATCCTTTAAGGTTGACGTGGCCTGTGAGGACCTTAGTTGTGTGGGGGACTCTTGTGTGGGGGTTTCGTCCGACAGTGCTTTCTGCAATGTGGGACCCGTTTCTAGCAATGGTCCAAATCAGAAGCTTAAAGGGCCTCTTATTGCTGTAGATGTGTTGGGCCTAAAGGATCAGACTGGGCCCATATCCTTTGATAAGGCCTGCAGAGATTTACGATCCAATGTTCTTTTTTCTCCTCCAAGGAATTTTAGGAAAAAACCTGTGAAACTTAAGAAGGTGGCTGAGTTGGGAGATAAAGTTGAAACGGCTCCTTCGTATCTCGCGAGCATCGCGCCCAGAAAGTTTCCTACGAAGGTGGCGATGGCTGGTGGCGCCTCCGCGTGTGAGGAAGACGACTCAATTTCTTCAGGTGAGTTTACACCATCTTCTAATCCAGGGGATTCTGACATTGGCCGCTGTAACGGGAGAATTCGAGAGAATTCTCAGATCGGTTTCAGGGTCTGGAAATCCATAGCAGACTTAGGAGTTGTAAGCTCAAAAATGAATTCTGATGTGGTCAATCTTATCAATGGGTTAGAATTTAGAGATAAGGAGGGAATTTCCGGAGTGAAGGCGAAATATACGGTGGTTCCATGAATTTGTTTTCCTTAAATCTGAGGGGTGGAGGGCTGTCTTCAAAAAGGAAGAGAGTCAGTTTTATGATCAATTCTCACAAGATTGATATCTGTTTTCTGCAAGAAACTAAAATCAAAGCTTTTGATGAGTCTTTAGCGCGTGAATTCTGGGGTTCCAAGGAGGTTGAATGGACGGCTTGTAACTCGGTTGGAGCGGCAGGGGGCATGGTTATTTTGTGGAGGAGAGGTTCTCTTTCTCTTAATTATAGTTTTGTGGGAAAAGGTTATGTGGGAATCAACATTGATTGGAAGGGAGTCGGGTATAATTTGGTGAATGTCTATGCAGCGTGCAATAGAGCGGAAAGGCTTTGTACTTGGAATTCTATCTTATCCTTGAAAGGCTCTAGAGGGGGGGAGGAATGGTGTGTTGTGGGCGATTTCAACGAAGTTCTAAGGAAGGAAGAAAGAAAGGGTGAGGGAGTTTCTAGATACACTAAAGGTATGGAGGATTTTAGAAGCTTTGTGCATAGTATGGAGTTGATAGATGTGAATTGTGTTGGAGGTAAATTCACTTGGTTTAAAGACAACGGTAAAGCTTTTAGTAGGATAGATAGATTTCTTCTTTCTAAAAAGCTTATCGACGATTGGGAGGTGTATGATCAAAGGATAGATAATAGAGACTTTTCGGACCACGCCCCTATTCGGTTAGGCGTGGGGAAGCTTGATTGGGGCCCGAAGCCGTTTAGGTTCAACAATGCTTGGCTTAAACATGAAGGTTTCAAAAGTTTTGTGGAGTTGGAATGGAAGAAGTTGATAGTTACGGGGAGGGGTGATTTTATGCTCTCCGAGAAATTGAAGAGGTTCAAAGTGATTCTCAAAGGGTGGAATAAGGAGATTTTTGGGTGGGTCGATCTTAAGATGGAGGAGGCTAGGGATAGTATAAACATGTGGGACAAGGTGTTAGAGGAAAACATTGGAGGAGAAAATGATGTGGAGGTTGAGGCTAGAAGAAAGGCGTCGGCCGACTTTTGGAGAGGCATGCATTTAAAAGAATGTATGCTTAGACTTAAGTCGCGCAATCTTTGGTTGAAGGAGGGGGATAGGAACTCAAAGTTTTTTCACAATTCCATCAAAGAGAGACAAAGACGCAATGCCATTACTTCTTTGGAAGGAGAGGAGGGTAGAGTTGAAGGTGTTTCAAACATCAAAGAGGAGATCCATGGCTACTTTAAAAACTTCTTCAAAGAAGAAGATTTGGATAGACCGGTTCCGGAAGCTCTTTTCTTGAATCGGTTAGAGAGCGAGGATGTGGTTTGGTTGGAGCGGGATTTTTCCGAAGATGAGATCAAGGAGGCGGTTTGGTCTTGTGGTCGTGACAAAAGCCCCGGTCCGGATGGTTATACGGTGGAGTTTTTCATTCTTAATTGGGAGTTTTTGAAGGAGGATGTGTTCAAGTGTGTTAGGGACTTCCATGAAAAAGGGAAACTCACCAAAGCTTGTACGTCTTCTTTCATTACGCTTGTCCCTAAAACCAACAATCCTCAATCCTTGAAGGACTATCGTCCCATTTGTTTGGTCGGTAGTTTGTATAAGATCTTGGCTAAATTGTTGGCTAATAGGCTTAGAAGTGTGGTGGGCAAGGTGGTTTCGAATAATCAAACGGCTTTTATACCGGGTAGATATATTTCGGATGGTGTGCTTATTGCCAATGAGGTGTTAGAGTTGGCTAAAAGAGAGAAGCGGAGTTGTAT